>NW_012267315.1:1291339-1312839 GCF_000151885.1 Dipodomys ordii
AAGAAGGAGGCTGCAATGCTTGATAAGAAATGTACTCATTATCTTGCCCATGTAATTGTAACCCCTCTGTACAGTATGTTCACAAAAAATTAAAATTAAAATTAAAAAAAGAAGAAAAGTAACCACAGAGAATAAAACAAAAGGAAAAAAGAAAAAAATGAATAACTGCAACTCCAAGAAATTAAAATGAGTTTATTGTACTGGTTGCAAATATTTTGTCTTTTGAATGACAATTTTTAATAGTTTTAACATAGTACATATCAAATCAAATAATTTAAAACTGCCCAAATTAGACCTGTTTAAAGATAAAAACAGCAATTTCACATCATTTAAGTTTATATGTAACAGTTGTAGAGTTATGTCCTTAAAGTTTTCGCAAATTACTCCTTGATCCCAACAAAAAACAAGCACATCAATGTGACCTCTTCTTGGAATAAGGGATTTTTTTTAGTTGTACAGATTAGAAGAATCTACCTTACCCTTTAAATACCTTGTTAAGTTCTATGTGGGAAATACAAACTTTTAGCTTCAATTCGATGAAATTTCATAATGAATATTTTTATTCACTGATATATTTATCTTTTCATTTAATTAAACACTTATTGTGACAGTTTTATAGCCTATTAAAATAACCTGAATTTCAATTATTAAATATATTCTTTAGTATCTGATTTCTTTTTATAATTTTACTTTCAATTTTTAAGTAGTTGTGCAAAGGAGTTGTGATTCAGGCAAGTAGTATAAAAATACAATGAATCTTGATCAATATCACTCCTTTCTTTGATGTTTTAGTAAAGGGTAAAATTTTAAATATTATTTTTCAAATAAGTGGATTATATAACTGTAATCAGTATTTCTGGTTGTTGTTGTTTTCTCCATCAATTTTGCCAAGTTTTAAAATAATTCTGGTCCTTTATTTGAATACTCACAGGACTTTTAATATGAAAAATTGTAACATCTGGATGAAGACAGCTTAGATTTTTACCATGACAAACTCATACACTTTATTCCTGAATTCCTGCACTACTTTTAAAGCAGTCTTATGTGTCTATTTCCACTAAACTTCATTTATAAATTTATTCATTATCTCCAGGTAATTTTTCTTTACCAGAAAAGCAATTAGAAGTGGATAATTATATTGTGTATTCGTAATCTGCTCCAAATTAGATATATGTGTATGAAAGTGTGCATGAAGAATCAGAGGAAGAGAGTGAGAGACAGACAGAGACAGAGACGTGGAAACAGAAAAAGATAGAGACAGAGAAACATAGGGAAAAACAAGAAACATATAATGAGAGAGAGTGTGTGTGTATGTGTGTGTGTGTGAGAGAGAGAGAGAGAGAGAGAGAGAGGTTTTCTAGTTATGTCACACCTAGAAACCAGGCATGGTTTCTAAATATCATTTTACACTAAAGGAATCTAGACTCCTTGAAGAAATGGACACTAAGTTCTAGGACTTGAATCGAAACAATCAACTGTAGGCATGAGATATCTCTTTAAAACAGTTGATTTTAGAGAGTTGAGAACTACTATTGCTGAGCACATTGTATTAGGTAGAAATGATACGAACTTCTCTATGTGCAGTATTCTCATTTATTCTAACTCCAATCCTATGACATACGTATCTTGACTCTCAATTTACTGGATGTAGAACTGCAGCTCATGTAAGTGGATCAACTTTCCAAGAGCACACCGATAATAAACAAGCTGAGGATCCTAAGACCGAGGCATAACCCTCTGCTTCATGTTCAGTGGCTTGTTCAAAATCCATCCACTGCTTTCTACTAGCTGTACTTTCCATTACAATAACGGTGTGGTACTCGTGTTCTTCATTTTCCCTTTATGTATGTCTTTGGAAATTATGGCTCTTGTGTCTAGCCAGCTACAACTGTATGCATTCTAGCTACAAGGGCAGAGAAGAGGAAATCACTTTCCTTGCTCTGGCTAATGTCTCTCTAACAAATTAAAATCTTTTTGTTCAGTGAAACCACTTTAATTTTTATTTTTTTCCACATAGATAACTTCATGTCAACTACAAAAATCATGAAATGAAGACCTGAACATGAAATTGCAAACTCAAATCACTGAAGCAATAAACAAGTTTCCCCCAGATCGATGTTAAAAAAAAGTAACCAGGATTCCATAAATTCATATTTAAGTAGTAAACATGTCATATATTTAAAATAATAAATACAGAATAGCAGTAGAGAACTAATAGCATAAACAGCATGAAGTATACTTTATTTAAGACAGATGAAATTTCTAGGCACAGTTTTAGGCATTAAAGAGGCATAGGTTAGTGTGCGCTGCTCTGTACAAAAATACAGTCTGAATAAATTACATTGCTAGCCATACAATTAGACATCACTTACCAGTCAGTTCATTTCATGTTTAATAACATACCGGTACATGCTAATCCATATATATCATTTATATTTCAAACACATTAAAATCTAACAAGAGAAAATTCAGACACAGACTGATTCAGCAAATACTTAACAGAAGATCTCAGGAGAGTTGGAATTTTAAGTTTAGGTTTGATGACAGATAGATAAAGTTTTCTAGAAGTATGATTAGTTGAAAACTAGATACTCTGTAATAGCATTAAACTGGAACCAGAAAGGCCTGTTTGTTCATGTGCTTCTCCATGTCTGTTTCTTCACGTTTCTATCACTTAGGATATGGGACAGATCACCATTCACAAGAGGAGCTTTGGAGGGAAGGGAGAAGAAAAATCAAAGAGCATCTTTCCTAGGTGTTCCAAACTGCTTCAGGGAGAAGAGAAGGTCAGAAGCACCTTTCTGCTTTTGCTGTCATCTCCAATACCAGAGTGCCATATTTTGAGGTAGTAAGTCCTGAACTCCATCCAAAGAAAGGTTAACAATGAACTGAAAACATTTACTACATTCTCAGCTTTTCTCATGCTGTTCTTTAGGTCATGAAACAGTCTTCCTTCAATCTGACAATAAGCAGATTTGCTGCTTAAACCCAACTCAAACAGGTCTTCCATCATTAAGCCTCTCTTAATTACTCTAAGTAAAATTTATATCTTACTTTGCACAGTTAGTCATGGGGCTTGAACTCAGGGCCTGGGCACTGTCCCTGAACGCCTTTTACTCAAGGCTAGTGCTCTACCACTTTGAGCCACAGCTCCACTTCTGGTTTTCTGGTGGTTAATTGTTGATAAGAGTCTCACAGACTTTGCTGCCTGGGCTGGCTTTGAACTACAATCTTCAGATCTCATCTTACTGAGTAGTTACTATTACAGACATGGGCCAACAACACCCCATTTTCCCAAGAACTTTGTACTTTTAAAAAGTGGCATTCTTCCTTGCCTTATCATTGACAGTGCCCATTTCCTCTATAAAATGATCGAATATTACGTGGTTTTTTGTGTGTGTGTGTGTGTGTGTGTGTGTGTGTGTGTGTGTGTGTGTGTGCTGGGGCTGAAACTCAGGGTCTGTTGCTGTCCTGGAGTATATTTTTTTTGCCAGTCTGAGTCTTGAACTCAGGGTGTGTGCACTATTCCTGAGCTAGCATTCTACCACTTTAGCCACAACGCCACTTCAGGCTTATTCTGTTTATGTGGTTCTGCGGAATTGAACCCAGAGTTTCATGCATGCTAGGCAAGCACTCTACCACTAAGCCACATACCCAGCCCATATTTCTGGAGCATTTTTGCTAAAGGATAGCACTCTACCACTTGAGCTACAACTACACTTCCATAAGAGTTTTACAGACTTTCTTGCCCAGGCTAACTTTGAACTGTGATCCTTCGATCTCAAGCTCCCAAGTAGTAAGTGTTACAGGCATGAGTCACCAATAGCCAGCTACACTATAATGTCTTGTCATGCCGTGAAAATAAGGGCACAGAGCTCTGTTAACTCCCAGAGTCCAGAGTATCTGCATTTCTCCCTGATGAGTCGAAAGTTTAATCAATCTTGATCAGGTTGCTACAATTATTCACAGCAATATATGAATACTGCTCGTGGGATTTGCATATTACCAAATAAATGAATTTCTAGGGTAAAAATCTCAGAAATCAGCAAGTAAGTTAATTCATGGATGGATGAATTATGTATAAAAACTCTCTGGGCAGCAGATGGCTCAGTATAAAGGAAATAATTATGAATTTGGTTAAAAAGAAAGGAAGGTAGAAACACATAATATGAAACTTACCTGGTCAATGTTCATGCCACTTCCCCACTAACAGCCAGAATTATTCTTCTGTACTGACTTGTAGGCAACAATGTACCTTCTTTACAGAACCAGGTTGTTGTGAAAATGTAACATTTATTTGCCAGATCTTAAAGTAACTACCTGGGAATATCCCTATTGGTTCCTACTCTGCTTTGAGAAACTGAGTCCTTCTTTAACCTAATGTCCTTGGTTATGGCCTTGCTTCCAATTCCAAATAAATAACAAGAGCAGAACTTAGGGAAAATCCTGAATTGTTGGCTATGATTTAAAGTCAAATCTAGCTTTATTGAAATGGTAAACAACATTACTCATTATAAATGAATTCTCTAGTATTTAAACTTTACAAGTTTAAGGCAACCATCTAGCACATTAACATCAGCATAATTGTGTAAGTCACTGTGGCCGTACAACCACATAGGCTCCATTTAAATCCATGTTTGCTTAGTTCATCCGACTCTGTGTGTGTGTGTGTGTGTGTGTGTGTGTGTGTGTGTGTGTGTGTGTGTGACTACTGGGGGTTGATCTCAGTATCTGGATGCTAGTCCTTAACATTTTCACTTAAGGGTGATACTGTACCACTGAACCACAGTTCCATTTCTGTCTTATTGTTGGTTAATTGGAGGTAAGAGTCTGGTGAGTTTTCCTGACCAGGCTAGCTTTGAACCGTGATCCTCAGATCTCAGCCTCCTGAGTAGCTAAGATTACAAACATAAGCCACCAGTACCCAGCAGTTATCTGCTTTTTGTGCCTCTGTTGAATTAAAACATACTTCACACTATGACCAGCAGTAAGCATGTTAAGAGACATGAATGTATAAAATCCTGAATAAAATAGTTATTTACCCTTCATAAAGTTTCTTTCAAGAGATTTCACTCTAATAGTGAATGTTTTATGTTTGATTTATTACTCCACCCATTAAGAACTTACCTAAGTGGGTTTTTTTTTGTTTTGGTTTTGGTTTTGGTCAGTCATAGGGCTCGAACTCTGGGCCTAGGTGCTGTTCCGGAGCTCTTCAGCTCAAGGCGAGTGCTCTACCACTTGAGCCACAGCATCCTTTCCAGTTTTTTGGTGTTTTTATGGAAGATAAGAGTCTCATGGACTTTCCTGCTCTGGCTGGCTTTGAACCATGATGCTCAGATCTCAGCCTCCTGAGTAGCTAGGATTACAGATGTGAGCCACCAGCTCTAAGTCTTATTTTTTTTAAGGTATCTTACATGACATAAAATTTTGACAAATGAAGGTATGTCACCATCTGTTTGATTTTTCTAGCTTCAAAGGCAAATCCAACAACACTAATCTGTGACATAAATAATCTCCTTTATTCTGTGAGCTCTTGAAAGCAGTCTGCATCAACAGGCAATATTACCAAGCTGGGAGAGAAAAACAATGTGGGTGTCAACTTTTGCTCTGCTAGGGAGAGCATGTATACAATAAGAATGCCTTGGTCTCAGTTTTGTCTCCTTTAAGATGATTGGGCTCAGACAGTAGGAGGTGAGAGCCTTTCCACTTCTAATGACTTTATATATATATATATATATATATATATATATATATATATATAATATACTAGAATAGAAAACACAAAATTCTATGAAGTCTATGACGTCTCCACTCTTTTCCAAGCTCATAAAGTTCATCCAAGAAGTATTCTGATTATTAAAATAGATGGATTCTGATTATTAAAATAGATGGATTCTTCAGTATATTTGAGAGTATAATCTTTCACAAAGAAAATGCCAACCCATGTACATTATCATACTCTGAGTGAACAAATTAAGCTTCTAAAATTATCCCTCTCACAGTCAAATAAAATTAAGTTATTGATGGCATGATAAAGTCCCCTCTTGTTATTAAATCACAGCTTGATCATTTTTGCTTTTCTTTTCCCCTTCAAAGTAAATTGACTTCTTAAATGTATTTGTTAGCCTTTTGTCACTGTAAGAAAATACCTGAGGCAATTGTAAGAAGAAAAGTTTTATTTTGGCTCATGATTTAAACACGCTAGTCCAAGCTGGACAGACCTCTCACTGTGGGCATCTGGTGGAATGTAGAAAGGCAATGGCAAAGACCTGTGGTAACGTGTTCAGTCATAAACAAGAAGCAAAATGGAGAGACTGGATAGAGTGAGGTCCCAACAAGACAACCTTCAGGGGCTTGACCTAACTGTGCTATTGCTTGTCAAACCTTACTGTCATGGAGTTTACTTTTAACTTCTGTAACTCCATTTTACTTTTGTGATTCCATCTTTAAAATAGGACTATAGTCTTACCAATGAGACTAGTTCCTTATAGTTTGACATTTAAAGAAATACCTATCCACTATTCAGTGTATGCTCCTAAGTGACAGCCATGCTGCCCTTGCTCAATGCTTGCTTAGAGCATTGTTTTGCTTCTGTGATTTCCCAGTTGGCTTGCACCTACAGAAAAAAAGAAAACACAATTAGGGACTTTCCACCCCTGAGCAAACAAGGAGGTAAACATTTTGTTTTGTTTTGTTTTTGGTCGTGGGGCTTAAACTCTGGGCCTGGGCATGTCCCTGAGCTCTTCAGCTCAAGGCGAGTGCTTTATCACTTGAGCCACAGTGCCAGTTCCAGTTTTCTAATTGGAGATAAGAGTCTCATGGACTTTCCTGCCCCAGCTGGCTTTGAACTGTGACACTCAGATCTCAGCCTCCTGCTAGGATTACAGGATCTCAGTCTCCTGAGTAGCTAGGACTTCAGGTGTGAGACACCAGCACCCAGCTGGATGTAGACATTTTGCTGTAAAGCAGCCCTAAAAACAGGCTTGGTTCTGCACTTTTGAGCACCCAACTGCCCAGTGTAGTCCCAATAGGTAATGAAGACTTTCTATTGGCTGTACTCTGCATCCTTGTGGTCTCTCCTGGTGGCTTACTCCTTAACTCCTTAAGTGGTTATCACTTACCAGGATGACATAGCTTCTCAAGGTTGTTCAACTTCCTAAACATACCAGCTTGGGGAAAAGTCTTCACCACATGGACTTGAGAGACACTTGTCAAACCCATTGAAGCATATTTTTTTCTTTCCTCTCTTTTTTCTTCCTTCCTTTTCTTCCTCTCTCTATTTCCCATGTTTCCTTCTTTTCTTTTTTTTACCTTTATTCTGTACAGCAGATCAAACTCAATGCCTTAGGTATGCGCCAAATACTCTTCCACTGAACTCTGTCCTCAGCTTGTGTTATCTTTTTAATACAGTTACAATTTTATACTATAACCATATTTAAAAGAGATACACAGAACCAGAAAAATTAATTAAAATTATAATTTATTAATAGCCATAGATCATATAATTTTATTCTAATTAATAACTAAGCTAAAAATGAATACATCCTCTTGGTTATGATGATGTGCGCCTGTCATTCTACTTATTTGAGAAGTATAAAGAGATAGCTAGCCCAGACACAAAAGAAGGCTGCATCTGAAAAACACTGAAGGTAAAACAGTCTTGGTGCAGAGCCCTGGTTCAGCAAATGGAAGGTCTTGAGTTCAATCTCCAGTACGAATAATAAATTAGGGAAAATGAGACATAAAAGAGAGAGAAGAAAGAAAGAAAGAAAGAAAGAAGGCAGGAAGGAAGGAAAGAAGGAGGGAGGAGGGAAGGAGAAAGGGAGGGAGAAGAAAGAAGGAAGGGTATTATGTAACAGTGAATGTAACAATGAACATATGAATAATTAAAATACTAGAAATATTAAATAGGGAAAATGCAGATGGGTCTGAAATAACAACCATAAATTGCTAAAATTAGGAAGCTCAGAGAACATCTAACAGAACAAAGACCATATCTATGTATATCATCTTCAAAATGTATGTGAGCGATGTCTGATATAGCTTACGGTGTGAGAAGGTCCCCTAACACATACTGGATCAAGAATAAGGAATCAGACTTCCCATCAGAAACCAGCCAGAAGAAGAGTAAAATAAGGCATTTGAAGGGTTGTACAGAAATAACATTATCAGCCTAGAATGCTATAACCAGTGAAATTACCTATCAAATTTCTTAAGAACAGCCAGGTACCAGTGACTTATGGCTATAATCCTAGCTATTCAGGAGACCAAGATCATTGTTCACAGACATTATCTACAAATAACCATCCAAAGCCAGACTGGAGGCATGGCTTAAGTGGTAAAATACCAGCCAAGCAAGCTCAAGGCCCTGAGTTCAAATCCATTTGGAAAATAGAAAAGAAAAAAATATGAAATAAATATGGACAGACATTGAAGGCATTCGTTACCAACAAACTTACCTAGTAAGATAGGTAAAAAGAAGTTCTTTAGAAATAAGGGAAAGATAGAGGTCACAGATCAGATCTATAGAAAGAAGGGAAGAATATCAGAAAAGAATGAAGAAAAATGGGTGGGGAAAGAAGGGGAAAAGGGTATAGGAATACAATAGAGGGGTGAAATTGTTCAAAGTACACTGCATATAACTATGGAAGTATATTGGTGAAACCTCTTGTCTTATTGATTATACCAATTATAATAATTTAAGAAAAGCAATAAAGATGAAATCAAATATTGCATTTTTCTTTTCTTTTTTTGTTTTTTTGTTTTGTTTTGTTTTTGTAGGTCGGGGGGCTTGAATTCTGGGCTTGGGCACTGTCCCTGTGCTCTTCAGCTCAAGGCAAGTGCTCTACCACCTGAGCTACAGCGTCGCTTCCAGTTTTCTAGTGGTTAAATGGAGATAAGAGTCTCATGGACTTTCCTGCTCAGGCTGGCTTTGAACCATGATCCTCAGATCTCAGCTTCCTGCTAGGATCACAGGCGTGAGACACCAGCGCCTGACTTAAATATTGTATTTTTCTTATAATTAAATAATCTAATAGATAAGTGTTCCCTTAAAGTATAAAAAGCTATACTCTATTGGTGATTGTGGTATATGGATTAAAAGAATGGGTGTCAGCAACACTAAAAGAAATAGGAAGAAAATTTGCTTGTACAGTGTTATAAATTTCTTCTGAAGTGATATGGACTTGATTAGTTAAACATATATATTGAAAACAGTGTGGCAACCCTTAAAATTATGAAAGAACTACATAATGTAATAGTAACCCCTCTGCACATCATCTTTATAATAACTAAAAAAAAAAATTAGAAAAAGACTATAGTCAACAAAATAAGAAATGAGATAATTTTATAATAATTAAAACTTGAAAAAGCAGGAAATATGTCAACGAAAAATATAAAAAGCACGTGCAATGAAAATGTTTTTGTAAATATAGTAATTAATCCAACTATGTAAAGAAATATCTTAAATGTGAATAGCCTAAATACAAGCATTATAATTTATAAACTTATTTCTATCAAGATGCATTATATATAGATGAATAGGCATATTCAAATGATCTTCCTTGCATCTTATTGACACTAATTTTAAAAAATTCAGAGAAAAGAGCAGATTTTTTTTATTGTGAAAATACCATACAGAGGGGTTACAATTACATGAGCAAGGTAATGAGTACATTTCTTATCAAGCATTGTTGCTTCCTCCTTTGTTTGTCCTTCCCATCCCTTCCCATCTCCCTCTCCCAACCCACCCCCCACACCAAACTTGTAAATTTGTTTTCAAGCCTAAATGCTATGATTTCCTGTAAGATACACCCTTTAGGGCTTTCGTAGTCTCTGAAAATTCACCATTATCATAAACATCAGAATACAACCTTACTTGGAAAGACAATCTTTTCAATGGGAGTTAGATGTGATCATATTGAATTAAGGAGAACCATAAACCAAAGCCTGGTGTCTAAGGAAGGGGGGACGTGGAGATACATACAGAAAAGGATAGCCTATAAAACCAGAGGCAGACAAGAAGTGATGAACCTACGGCAGAGAAAGCCAGGGATATCAAAGAGCCAGCATTTTCTGTGCTCATCTGCTAGGTCTAAGCCTTCTTCTCTACAGGACTCCTCAGTTAGACTGAAAGCAAGCACCCAAAGTATAGAGAGGTACTGATATCCTGAGAAGATCATGTGATAGACAGGATTGCTGATTTGAATCACTGCTAGTGCAATTCAAATACTACACCTGGACTCAAAAACACCACCAATTCCTGAAGTTCATTTTGATAAATGGTATTTTATATGATCTTATGCCTATAGCTATTGAGCCTTTGTAATCCTAAGAATAGTCTCCTTTCATCTCACTTTGTGTGAATCTCTAGAGACCTACATATGATCATGTCCCAGGATATTTATTTATTTTACCTTCCAGTATATTTACTTGTATATTTATAGGCACATTCTAGTTACCATGTAACCTATGTTTCTTTTGTTTTTCTTTTGTCTTGTGTTTTAGCTTATCTGTCTTTGGGAGGGTCAGGGGAGGAGGACACAAAGGGTGAATAAATGCAGCAGTGATATTCACTAGACCCTATGTTGAAAATGAACTATAAAAGTTGTGGGTGAGCATGGAAGGAAAAAACAGGGAGAGAGTGAGGGTAGGGGTGCATTGTTCAAAAAGAAATGTACTCATTGTGACATGTAACTGTAACCCTGCTATAATCATCTTTACAATAACAGTAATAATATATATAATTTAAAACTAAACATCAAAATTTAGTTTAAAAAACAGGTCAGGTGACCATGATTTTGTGTCTCAGTCCTCTCATGGATCAAATAATAGCTAGAGGTTCAGTTGCTGTAAGAATAATATTAGAGGCTCTATGAAAAACCAGTATTCAAAAAGTTCTGGTTATGCATGGTTTTCCTTTCCTATATTGAAATTTTCAGCCTTTGTCTATACAACCTGGGTAGATTCTCATTCAGTCTTGAGATAAATTGAGTAATATGTCCAATATCTGCATCTATAGTTTCTCAATTCTCACTTATTTGAGGGAAAAATACCAACTTCATTGATCATCAAAAGATATGGCTGTGTAAACAGCAAATGTTTACAAAATACACACTGAGGAAAAGAAGGAACAAATAGTTTCTAAAAGTATATTTGTAAGTGGGAACTTTGCAGTTTTTGTGAAGACTTTCCGTCTGCCTGAAATTCAGTTTTGAAGGCTCATACTGTTTGATCAAAGCTCTCTTCCATTCTTGACACTCAGATAGAATATATTGAGCAGTTTTCAAGGAGAAAATTCATTTTTCATGAACAGATTGCTTGGTATCTGGTCTCAAAATGTCTGAGTTAGTGGAAATGTCAAGTGAGTACCTCTCACTTTGAGCAAAACTATCTTTACAAAGTGCTTTGTGTTTGATTGGATTTTGACCCAGTTTGTGCCAGGAGTTTAAAGTATATCAGTTTGGATTAGCATTTCTCCATCTTGGCATTATTGACACTTGGAGCCAGGTGATTCTTGCTGTGAGTGCTGTCCTGTGTGGATGGAGGTTTTCAGCAATAACTCTGAACCTTACTCATTGCATGTCAGTAACAACCACAGCTATGGTCCCCTGATGACGAAACAAAAACCAAAAAATGTCTGCAGCATTGCAGACATTCCCCTACAGGCCTGAAACACCACCATGAAGAAGCTCTCTTTTAGACTGATGAGGTATCAGCCTTTGGCAGACTATGCTGCATCCTCAGCTTTGCTGTTCACTGTGATTAGGTTAGTGTCCCAATTCCTATCAACTAGCTTCCAGCCTAAACTAAGTGAGCTCTCTTCTTAGTTTTCCCAAGAAGGGTACAGAATCTATTGCACAAAACCCATGCCTCCCGCACAAAGGCCGTGTGTGGGGGTTATGCGAATGACACTATGTTATAACATACCAGCTATATTCTTGAGTTGTGAATAACTGTCTTGATTATATTTTCTGTCAAGGGTAGAAAGGTTTTCTAAAGTTTTCTGCCTCCATTATGCTTCTGAAAAGAAATCTATACAAAGTTATTCAAAACATTCGGAATCCAGAAATTTGCATTGCTTTGCAACTCAGTTTCTACTACAACTGATGGGAAAGAAATTTTTTTTTCACATTAGGGAGACACTTCAGCTTACATCATTTCTGTCTTAGCATGCTCCTCTATCTTAAATCTGTAGTGCTCAGGATACAATTGGATGCTGGGAGCATCAGCTGCGAAATGGCAGACACGCTGGCTTGTTATAAGATAAATGTTGCTTTACTTTTCCATCTTTCTACTCTCAAGGTTCTCTATTTTTCACTTTTTTAGTGGGGATTTAGTTTCTTTGCTTTTTCCGTGTATAAACCTTTGTCAGAAGGTATAGGTTCTCTTTTTACTTCTACTAAAAATCGCCTATAGATTTCCTTTTGTATGCTCCTTGTAAGGTCTGCACAGGGACACCTCCCTACCTCTTGGCTAAGTTTCTGCCCAGTATCTGTTGCTTAGGTAACTGGCAGTCTTAGAAGCAGTCACCTTCCCTCCTGCTAGGTCACAGCCTGGGCCACCTCTGGTCACAGGCCTCCCATCTGACCTTAGGAGGGTCCCAGACCCTGAGGTCACATCCAGGTCCAGTGTGGCCACACCTTTCCCCCACCTGGCCACACCTCTTCCTGTCCCTGGCCTAGATAAGCCCTGGCCCAGGGGTGGGTCACCCCTTCCTTTTCTGCCATCCTCTCCACCACGCATGGTGGGGGCAGCAGTTCAGTAAATAAACTTCTTTTCCTACCTAAATAGTGGGTGGTGTTCTCTCCATTAGCTACCTAATGAAACCTACCTATTTAATATACCTCACACTCCTCCCTCTTAATTAGCACATAGGAAAGTGTGTATAGTAAGGGATTTCAACATGACATGTCCACACACACAAGAAAATACAATATGTATAATCTAAAATAATAGAAATCTTAAGTGGGTTTTTTTGTATTCTTTGGGGAAGATAATTTAATATCTAGCAATACTTTGTTGGATAATTTTAATTTACATTGGCTATAACTTTGTTTTGCTGGTCAGTTTGCATCAGTTCTATGTGTTCAGATGTTTGGAAATGCTCCTGCAGATATGATCATCTAACTAAGGGTTTGAAAAAAAATGGTTTTATTTTATTTCCCACTTAAGAACATAGCTTAAAAGAGACATTAAAATGAAAATGTATATGCTTGTCTCAGACATATACTGGTTACTGCAAATAAGGGAAACCATGGGACCTATGTTTCTTTGGGCCTGGCTTACTTCACTTAAAATAATTTTTTTCCAAGTCTTTCCATTTCCTAACAAATGAGGCAATGTCATTCTTTCTGATGGAGGCATAGAATTCCAAAACGGTCAGATAAGTTGATGTTAGGTGAAATGAAACCCAAGATAAGGACTCAAATGTTTTTTTCTTTCTTGCTATTGTTTCTAACATATTTATTATAAGATATTTCTTTGTTGCTTTGTATGTCCCTCCCCCATGGTATAACCCCTGTTTTCACTGTATTTAATGTTGGTATAATTTGTGGAGGGGAAGGGAAAAAACCAAAATTATTTAACTAGGGATACAGGTGGACCCATTGCAACAATGAGTTGTCGAAAAACAAACTTTACAACTTCAGCGGAGGAGGGGGCGGGCGGAGAAATGGGGAAGTGATGGGAAGGGGAAACAAAGGAGGAGGCAACAATGCTTGATAATAAATGTACTCATTACCTTTCTCATGCAATTGTAACCCCTCTGTACGGTTTTTTCACACAAACAAAAAAATGTATATGATAGCATAATCAGAGATAAGTCACATTTGTATGTTGGAATAGATTTAGAGTATATTTACATTTTTATGACATAAATCTACATAGGTAGATAATGGTCATAAAATTGGGAAGAATATCTCACACCTGTAACTCTAACTACTCAGGAGGCTGAGATCTGAGGATCTCTGTGAAGCCAGTCCAGGCAGGAAAGTCTGTGAGACTCCAATTAACCACCAGAAAACTGGAAGTGAAACTGTGGCTCAAAGTGGTAGAGTGTTATCCTTGAGCAAAAGAGCTCGGGGACAACGCCCTATCCCTGAATTCAAGCCTCATGACCAAAAGGAAAAAAAAAAAAACCTGGGGAAATACACTTTTTTCTATCAAATGTACATTTTTCCATTTCCAGTATCATTTTTCCATGTATTTTCATATGGATGTCTTAAAAACAGCCTTTTTTTATATTTTTATTGTAAAAATACTATACAGAGGTGTTACAGTTACATGAATAAACTAATGAGTACATTTCCTATCGAGCCTTATTACCTCCTCCTTTGTTTTTCTCCTACCATCCCTTTCCTCCCCACCTCCCCAACTCCTCCTCCCCACCCCTCCCCCAACAAAGTATTAAAGTTCATTTTCAACTTAGTGTCTTGTACATCTCTTAAAGGTAATCAGTCTTGGAGTAGTAAAATGAGCCATGACTGAATTACTCTTGCTCAGATTTAGATAGCCCAGCAGAAAAATGTAAACTGTATGATACAAGCTTACATAAAGCATTAAAAACACAGCATGTTGCAGAAATAGAAAATCAAAGAGAGATGTGCTACAGACTTGAACGTCAGTCACCTGGCAAGCATCTTTCTGAGTAATTTCAGCATTCCTACCCACCTCATTTCACCCTATACACACAAAATTCTGTATTTCCCACCATGCACTGCTACCAGTGACTCTTTTCTTTGGGGCCTTCCAGCACTTTTCCTCCTCTTACCAATCTTGACAGAACAATCATTGTCTGGATTCCTGCTAGTGATGGATGAGGTCTACCATTCTCAGGAGATCAGGCATATGCACAGATAAAGAGGTTTTCTCTGTGCTGAGAGATAAGTCTCTCATCAGGCCTGGGAAAAGGCCACAAATCATGGACCAGGCAGAAATCTGCAAGCGGTATGAGGCTTCATGTGTGCAAGGCTTTCATCTGGGATGTCCTGTTGGGGAGAAACTCCTTATTCAGCCTTAGAAACAAGAAGAATTTATAGAAAAGTTCTCCTTCACTGTGATAGCCAGTAAATCCTGAGAATTACACATACCCAAGGAAAAAGAAGTGTGGCTTATTGCCATGATTTGTTTCGTTTTTCTATGCAATGACATAAAGGAAAGCAAATAGCAAGTATCACATATAATAATAACAATGAGGGTTAATTATATTAAAATATTCTGTGTTTAGGGCCTCACGCTAGTAGTAATCTCATGATTATTTCTCTGCCCATTTCTTTACACTTTATTTTCATTCCATAATGTGTCCAAGGAGGTGGAGATTCTTGGCCCTTACATTTTAATCTGAATCTTAACCAATTAGCAACCCAGAGAGGTAGGGAGAAGGAAGGCTGGAGCTCCGGCCTGCTGGGCACTATTAGCTGATTGGGTCTCACATTCCAAGGGTTTGAGTCCATTTGCCAGCTCTCTCCATTCACTGAGCACTGCCTCAGCGCCCAGCACTTTCTAATCCCAGGCTCTGATTTCTCTTCACCTCATTTACACTTTTGAAAAAACCTTTTAGAGTGTGTCAGTCCCAGGGCTTGAACTCAGGGCCTGGATTCTATCCCTGGGACTTTTTGGTCAATGTTCTACCACTTGAGCTGCAGCTCCATTTCCAGCTTTTGGGGCAGTTAATTCAAAATAAGAGTCTTAGGGACTTTCCTGCCCCAGCCGGCTTTGAACCTCAATCCTCAGCTTTCAGCCTCCTCAATAGGTCACAAATGTGAGCTAGTGGCCACTGGAAATACTTTTTTCATTGAGGAATTCAATTACCCAGTTTGAAATGTCATCAAATATCTTATTATCTCATTCAACCCTTCCAACAGTGCAGCAATGTGGGCATCACTAGAATAACCTTCTTCTCTTTTTCATGAGAATCCTTTGGAGAATCCAGGATTTCAGACACAATTGCTCTTTGTGTTAATGTATGAGATATAGCATAAATCAAGAAATAGAAGGATGATTACAGCTATTACTTATTAGATGCCCGCCTTGAGCAATCACTTTAAATGTGAGCTGTGCTAAGCCTCAAAACATGTATATGAGATAAATAATGTGCTACTAATTTTAGAAGGAAGAAATGGGCTCCAGCCAGGCCCAAAGAAACATAGGTCCCATGGTTTCCCTTATTTGCAATATCTATTATATGTATGAGTCAAGCGGAAAAGGTCAGATAATGTGATGTCAGGAAAATGAACCCTTAGATATGTATTTTAATGTTTTTTCTTTCATGCATGTGTTTCTAACACATTTATAAGATTATCTCTTTGTTGCTTTGTATGTCCCTCCCCCACAGTATAACCCCTGCTTTCACTATATTTGATGTCAGTATAACTTGTGGAAGAGATGGGGAAAAACCAGTTGTTTAAGGATACAGGTGGACCTGATGCAACAATGAGAAGTACAAGTTGTCATGTCCAAAATGAGCTTTACAACGTCGGTTCCTTCGGGGGGGGGGAATGGGGGAGAAGGAGAAGGGTTGGGATTGGGGGGAGGAGGGAGGCTGGGAAGGGATGTGAAGGGTAAACCAAAGGAGGAGGCTGCAATGCTTGGTAAGAAATGTATGCATTATCCTGCCCATGTAATTGTAACCCCTCTGTACAGTATGTTCACAAATAAAAAAAAAAAAAGAAACGGGCTCCAAATGGTGTGTCACTTATTCCCAGTCATGCCCAGTGCACTCGGCTTCTCCCTACATTGGTTTCACACCTAATGCTGTCTGTTCTTCTCCATGCAATGAAAGTTTCCCTAGGAAAAATATTGTGAGCAACATAATGTAAATGCAAGTGATTAAGCTTTGATGTCTATTTTTATACACAAAGAATAAAATAAATGTCACATAATTCTATGTCTATTTTCTTATTTTACAAAACTCAGTTATTATTAAGTCCTTGTATAAAGGGGTTACAATTACATAAGTTAGGTTATAACTGTCTCTTGACAATGTCACACTCCTTCCTGAGTCCTCTCCCATTCTTCCCCTCCTGTCTCTATCCACAATTTTCTTTGCAGAAGCTTCCACATTTAATATGTAACAAACTCTTAGAATGTTTTTCCTTTGGTAATGTTCCAAATGTTTGTGAATAGCTTTATTACAAATGTTTGTGAATAGCTTTATTCCATGTCATTGAAGACTGCTAAAATTTTTCTTTCATCTTATTTTTGTTTTCTAAAAGAAAATATAAAAGTTGGATGCTGGTGGCTCATACTCTCCTAGCTACTCAGGAAGCTGAGATCTGAGGTTTGAAGCCAACCCAGGCAGAAAAATCCCTGAAACTATGATCTCTATATAACCAGCAAAAACCCAGAAGTAGAGATGTGGCTCAGATGGTGGAGAGCTAGGTTTGATCAAAAATGCTAAGGGAAGAGACAGGCCTTGCCATAACTTTTTAAAGAAAATTACAGAAAAATTATGTTGCAATGAACATATTAGGTGAAAAATATGGTAAAGCAAGGAAAATCATGAGGAAGAGGTGCTGTGGCTCAAAGTGGTAGAGCACTAGCCTTGAGTGAAAGAGCTCAGAGACAGAGCCCAGGCCCTGAGTTCAAGCCCCTTAACTGCCAAAAAAAAAAAAAAGCATGAGATTACCACCAAGTTCATGAAGGACAATGTAACTGGTTTCAGGTATCATATATCAGTTGGCTTTTCCCCATAACTTTGAATTAATTTTGATTTGTAGAATGTAGCAAGATATCTAATGATGTTTAAAAAATGCTAAAAAAAATATAAGCAATTACTCACCTCCCCACTCTCGTGGTACTTTCTGAATCCAGGGCATTATAGCATACTGCATTTTTTTGAATTGTGACATGATTCTTCCCGACCTTTGGACATTAAAATTGCCACTCACTCCCCCAAAACGACGTCATTGTGCATTCATTCCAATTGTTTGCTTTTAAAATACTTTTACCTCCTATATATTTATTTCCTGTTTCCACTTCTTAATGCTCATAAACAGAGTTATATTACATGTGTGTTTTCATACTTTTTGTTTCCTTGGTCAACTTTATGAATACAAAATGCACTCAGGTTATTGGGTGAACTAATCAGTTTTTGTTTATTGTTGCACACAGTTTATTTCCTAAATATGCCTTGCTCTATCGATTCATTCAATAGTGATGGGTAGGGATGTTGTTTCTAATTTTCAGCTATTCAAATAAAACTACTATGAACAGTTTTGAAGGTGTGTTTTGATGAACTCAGGCAAGTGTTTCTCTTGGGCCTGTATCTAACAGTGGGATTGTCAGATAATAAAGTGAAGACATTAAAACTGTCATGAGAATTGCCAAGGAATAGATACGAATTTATGCTATAGATGAGTTTTAGCTGTTTCATATCCTCACTGATACTTGGAATCTTTCATTGCTTCCAATTTTAGAATTCTAGTGGGTAGATAGTGGCATTCCATGGTGATTTTAATTTGCATTTCTCTGACTACAAATAAGATTGGACACCTCATGGATCTGTAGAAATTAGATACTCTGGATGTCATAACACAGGCAACAAAAGAAGTTTCTCACTCTGCAACTTTATCTTTGGAAACATAGCTCTCAAATGTTATATATTTGAATTTATCAATTTGTATTCACTGTTGGTGGATGCCGTATGTTCTATTTTTATTCTTTTTTGCTGGCACTAGGGTTTGAACTTTGGTCTTAAAACACTTGCCTGTTCATAGTGAATAGCCTAATTCTTTAGCTATACCTCTAGTCTGGCTTTTTGGTAGTTATTTTGGAGATGAAATTTTTGATGACTTTTTGGCTCAGGCTAGCTTTGATGATGCTCCAGACCTCAGCTTAGGAGAACCGAGGATTGCATGTGTGAACCCCTGGTACCCAACTCAGAGTCTAATTTTTTTAAATCCCACCACACCTCAATGCTACAAGGACTTTCCTCTATACCTTTGTTTCCCATTACCTTGAATTGATTTTGATGTACAGAATGTAGTGAGATACTTAATGATGTTTAAAAAGAATCATTGTGGTGCACACACACACACACACACACACACACACACACATGAATTCTTCCATCAGAAAGAATGACACTGCCCCAATTGTAAGGAAATGGAAGGATTTGGTAAAAATCATATTGAATGAAGTAAGCCAGAGCAAAGAAACATAGGCCCCATGCTTTCCCTTATTTGTAATAATTAGTATACATCTAGGATAATTAGCATACATCTAGGATAATCTTAGCAGAATAGCTTAGCAGAATAGCTCAATAGCTATGTACATATGACCATATAAGATGATGCTAAGCGAAATGATCTCCAATACATGGACACAAGAGGTTTTTCTTTGTTGTTGTTCTCAATGTATTACATGATTTCTTTTTTCTTTTGTCTTTCCCCACTATGGTTTATCCCCTGTTGTCACTGCATTCAATTTTGGTACCCTGGATATTGTATATATGTTTATCTGACCTAGAAAAGGAAAGGGGAACACAAAATGCACAAAATGGCGAGACAAAAGATAAAGGGAGAATCTATGCAACAGCAATGAGGATAATCACAAGACAATATGTTGGAAATGATCTGTACAACTTGGGGGAGGGATAGATGGGGGAGGGAAAGAGGGAGGAAAATGAGGGAAAGAGTAACAAGTTAGACAAGAACTATAATCATTATCTTACATATGTAACTGTAACCCCCTCTATATATCACTTTGACAATAAAATTTTAAATTTTTTTTAAAAAGAATCACTTTTTCAGTCTTCCAGAATAGAAAAGAATGCTAAAAATAGAAGCATTTACTCACCTCCCTACTCATATGGTACTTTTTGAATCCAGGGCATGTTAGCATACTGCATTTTATACCCACCCCTTTTGGACATTCAAACTCCTATTGCATATGACTTGTGTTTATACACATGTCAATATTCACAGCTTTCTCTACTTTTAATTCTTTCAGGCTTTTCAAAACATCTGTATTCCTATCATCTTTATAAATCTTGTAGTGTATATTTGAGGCTTGCAACTCATGTTATGGGCTCGATGATCAATCGATCGATCGATCGATAAAAACATACATACATACATACATACATATATACATACTTACATAGTAAATGATTATTATGTAAAGCAGGTTAGTATAATTGTTGAATCCCATAGTTACATTTTTATGAGAAGAATAGTTTAAACTTATCCATTCAATGAAAGTTCTGGTGCAGTATGATCTTATTAACATTTTTCATTCTGTTACACATTAAATTTCAATATGTATTCATCCTTCAGGCCTACTATTTTATATCTTTGCCCTGCATCTCCCATTTTCTCTCCTTCCCTGCTTGGCCTGTGGGAACCATGACATCATTCTCCTCTCTGTGAACAGGAGCACTTTTTCCTTTATTGCACATGTCAAGGAGATCACCAAACATTTTTCTTTCTTTGTCAGGTATATTTTGCTTAATAGCAGTCTCTAGTTTATCCATGAAGCAAATAGCAAGATGTCATTCTTCCTTTATTTCTTTTCATCTGTTTCCTTTGTGTGTGTGTGAGTGTGCGTGTGTATGTGTCCAGAGGCTTGAACTCAGATCCTGGCCCTGTCCTTGAGATTCTGTGCTCAAGGCTTGTACTCGACCCCTTGAACTACAACTCCACTTCTGGCTTTTTGGAAGAGTCTCTTACAGACTTTCCTGCCCAGGCTGGCTTCAAACTATATTCCTCGGGTCTCAGCCTACTGAGAAGCTAGGATTACAAGTATAGGCCACCAGTGTCTAGGTTTCTTTTAACAGTTTTGAAAAATATCTTATCATTATCTGTGGTCAGCCTCTGGAATAGCAAACCAAAACCTATTATTCTTATTAGTATAACTATAATTTAGTACCATAAACCAGTTTTATTTTTCTTATGTCATGATAGGTCAACCTCTCACTTGGACATTCACCCTTGTTTTCTCTGTGATGGTTCTTGGATAAGTTAGACCCTGCTTGCTGTGACCCCCATATCACTAGTCACATATTTCCTAAAATTTGTTTTCTTCCTAATTATTTCCCAAAGTTCTGCATATTCAATAAGCTCTATAATTTATCTAATAATGTGAGTCAGATCCATGGTTATTCTAACTCTAGTCCAGTTATGCAAACTGCTAGCATGAGAGGAAATTGGGTGAGGTGTATACAGAACTCTCTGTACTGCTCTGGGAGTCTAAAATTAGCTCAAAATAAGTTTCTGCTTTTAAGCAATATATAAAACTAAATAGTAATTTGACATGAGTGATTAATGTTCTGCAGAAATGATGAAAATGTACTGACCCAAAGAAGACAGCAGGTGCTCATTAGAAGTGTGAAATTCTTATTAATATTTCAGTTCCATATGTGGAAACCATGCCCACGATAGTAAGAGCACTTGAGATCAGTGCCTTCACACAGACATCGCAATGGAAAGCAAATACCCAGAACCAGAAACATGCTTGTCATCCTCTCTTTTTTTTTCTTTTTTTTTTTAATTTATATTTTA
>NW_012267315.1:1315534-1440178 GCF_000151885.1 Dipodomys ordii
CAAAATCAGACACTGCTCACCATGATGAAGAGATGAGAGAGAGCTGTGCATTTGATCATTTCCCCACATTGCCTTTTTTTTTTTTTTGCCGGTTGTGGGGCCTGGTCACTGTTCCTCAGCTCTTCAGCTCAAGGCTAGCACTCTACCACTTGAGCCACAGCGCCACTTCTGGCTTTTTCTGCTTATGTGGTGCTTAGGAATCAAACCCAGGGCCTCATGCATGCAAGGCAAGCACTCTACCACTGAGCCACCATCCCAGCCCCCACCCCCCCCACACACACATTGCCTTTTACACAAATATTTGCTTCTATCAAAGCTTGGGAAAAGTTCTTTTTACCAAAGATCTTTATCTCAGGCTCACCAAAGCAAGGCTATATCCTTATGTGTCACTGTGATTTTGAACTGGATACAAATGCTTCCCAAGGATTAATTCTGAGCATATCTCCACAAAAGAAAAAAAAAAAACCCTTTCTCTCTTAGTTGAAAAATGCAGTGAGAAGTCAACAGAAACAAACTATAGAACAGTGTGGTCTTAACTGAAGACAGGAAGACAGTCCTGCTACTTGTTCCATTTTCTCGAGTGCCTCAATGATCACAGAATCTTCTCCCACTCTCTTAGGAGTTACCACATTCAGGCTTTCTAGCTGGTAAAATTAGCACTGCACATCCACTTTTCACACAACAGTTCTAGGCAACTCTCTCTCTCTCTCTCTCCCTCTCCCTCCCTCTCTCCCTCTCTCCTTCTCTCTCGCTTTCTCTGTCTATATATATATATACATATATACACATATATATGTATGTATATATAATCACATAAAATTTTCACTCCTGCAAGACTGGATTTGAAAAGGCAGAAAATATATCGTTTTAATTTGCACTATGAATTCAGCCTTGGATTTTCCTTGAAAGGTATCAGAAAAGTCAATCATAACATTAAAAAAAAATAGATCAACATTCAAATGCACCAGCTGACTATAGTGATCCATGCCTAAAATCCCAGCACTTGATAAAAAACTGAGGTAGGAAGATAATGAATTCAAGACCAGCCTGGGCTATGTAGTGATACTATGTCCCAGAAGAAAACTAAAAATCAAATGCACAAAGTAACATATTTCTTCTGGGAAACTAGAAATGCAAGTGTGAGGATAAGAATCTCTTCATATCTTCCTCTACTCCTACGATGGTGACCTGAGGGCCTAGACCATGGTGTTGTGGGCGTAAGTAGGACTACTGAGAATGCTGGTGGGCAGGGTGAAAAGAAGCTGGACAAACTCTGGCTCTGTCCACAAGCGTGTCTGCAATCTTCCTTCCTTCCCTTCATATCCCTACTTCCAAGGCTGGAAAGCAAAGTCCAAAACCAGAACAGTCACAGAGCCTCAGAGATGTTTTCCTCTGTAGGATTCTCCAGTATTTCTATTCTCCCCCCCCACTCAACCTCACCCTAACCCTAACCCTAACCCTCACGCTTACCCCCCCCCCCACTTAACTCTGTCTTTAATCCACTCACATATGCAGAAGGGTTGTGGATGCCATAAGATGAAAAGAAATCACACTGCCTTTCTGACAATATGTCAGAAACAGACACTGTTAGAGAGGTCATGAGATGAGCCTTCCTGCCCACCTTATAATGTGTAGGATAAAAAGCAGGGCTTTTGATAGGAAATTTGACATGTTCTAGACAAATGCCAGTTTGGTTTTGCTTGGTTGATTTTTGGTGCTGATCCTAGGGCTTGAATTCCGGCCTGGGCCATGTCCCTAATCTCTTTTGCTCCAGGCTAGTGCTACCAAGTGAGCCACATCCACTTCTGAGGATTTTTTTAGTGGTTAATTGGAGATAAGAGTTTCCTGGACTTTCCTGCCCAGGCTGGCTTTGAACCAGATCTCAGCCTCCTGAGTAGCAAAGACTACAGGCATGAGCCACCAGTACCTAGGGTCACATGCCAGCTCTTTATGAAATAAATTGCAGATAACTACAGTAGCTATCCTTCCACACATCAGAGAGACCAAGAGAGTTGAATACCAACCCTGAAGGAGACATATTAAGGCCGAAGATTATAATATTGGAGTATTTAAAATCAGTACCTTTATCAAGGTCACTTCCAAAACACCTAACAATTATTAGAAGATTGAAAATGTTATTTCTAGTCATTATCGCTAAAATCATTTTTAAATAAAATATTATCAAATACTACTGAGAACAAAATTTTAGTCTGAAATAATTTGAATTTCAAATCTGGATGCAGTCTTGGGAATGGATAGGCTAGCAATCTGTTAACAGAGAACTTCATGTTTTTTTCTTGATTTATAAATCAAGTCTTTGCCTGGATGTTACACACTAATCCCTAGAGACACATTATGGAAAACCAGGGAGATCCTGTTTGAAATTTAGTACTTGTAAGCAATGTCTTATCTAGAAGGTTACCATCTGCAATTAAGCATTATTTTAAAAGCCCAGAGGAAATGAAATGCTAAATGTGACACTCTTTGGCTGGATCGTGCTTAGAGTTTATTACATTGTAGGAAATAAACACTCTCACATTCCATTTAATTTTAGTTATCCTTTACAAAGATACAATAAAATATTGATATATTTTCCTTTTCATTCTGGTCCTGGGGCTGGAACTCAAAGCCTGGATTCTGTCTCTGAGTTTTTATTGTTCAAGGATGGTGCTCTACCACTTAAACCACAGTCCTACCTCCTGCTTTGTGCTGGTTAATTAGAGGTAATAGTCTCACAGACTTTCCTGCCCAGGCTGACTCTATCTCAAAAACAACCAGCACAAAATAGGCTGGGGGGTATGGCTTAGCACCTGACTAGCTAGCAGAGATTGCAAATGTATGTTGTCAATTTCTTTCTTTCTTTCTCTCCTTCCTTCCTTCCTTCCCTTTTTTCGTTCTTTCTTCTTTTTATGCTAGTACTTTTGCTTGAACTCAGCCTCTAACGCAGGCTCTTAACTGTTTTACTCAAGACTAGTGCTAAGCCACTTATACTTGAGCCATACTTCTACTTCTAAGTTTTGGGTGGTTAACTGGATATGAGTCTATGGAACACGATCTTCAGATCTTAGCCTGAGTAGCTGGAATTACAGGCACAAATCACAAGTACCAGCTTAAAATAAAATTTTGAAGGGGACATTATGCATTAACAAAATCCACAGAATTTTAAAACATAAAGCGTAAATTAGTCCTTTCAAACAAAAAAAAATAATTTTGGAGGTTGACACAGAGATATGTCCAGAAATGTTCTATTTGACAGATTTGCATTTTATCTGTGTCCTGGTTTAAAAAGCTAATCTCTATCTCTTGAGTCATTTAGAAGATGCCCAGAGGTAGGTACAACACATTTCATCAAAGAACAGTTTTTAAATGAAAGTACAGATGATGTGAATAGTGTAGAATAAGATGGAAAAAGAAAATGATATCAAATACATGAAGACTTGCTGAGAGTGATATAGACGCACTTGTATCCTGCGTCATAATGTAATAAATAAAAAGATACCTCATTGTGAATCTTGGTTTAAAACTTTGAAAACCACTGTTTCCAGAATCAATTCTGTATTCAAGACGTGCTCAGTTTGGTGAAGAATCTAAAATGATTGCAGTAAGTGTGAAACTAAGCAATCATCTTCCCTTAGTAAGAGAATAAGAATAACAAGATACACCGAAAGTGTTCATGAAACATCTAAGGAGACTTTGTAAAATATTTAGCATTGCAGTCTCTATCAATACGCCTTGATTGGAGAACTTTTGTTGCTTGTTGCTTTTTAAAATACTTACAACAATGTTTGTTGGGCCTTTTCCTGCAGATCTGCCTGGGTCTGTGTGGGTGTGACAGATGACAGAGGTGTATGAAAAGTCAGTGCAGATAACACTGTCATTATGCAAATATGACAAGTGGAAGAGTTAGTCAAAATAAATCTCCTTCATGTGAACCTAACTAATGAGAAGCTTATATAATTTTCTCTCCTGTGGACATAACATGCTTGATTTTAATTGTCAGAGAAGACCCATCTATTCCAGAAATCTACATAGGATAATACCAAGGCTGTGTAGTTATTCACTTTGAAGCATAAGCTGATGAAAGATGTGTTTAAAACACCTGAGCCACTTTGGAACAAATGCACCACTACACAGGGCAGCATATATATCACAAAATCTACAGTAATGCACTGGCTCATTGTCCTCAGCTGGGTGGCTAAAACAGTCCTTTCTTCTTCCTAGGCCATATCTACTTGCAAGTGTTTGTCCCGGGCTCTTTTTGGCTGCCATTGATACAGCTGCCTCTGGCTTAATGTTCTACTGAATCAGCCTGGTGATTTCCAAGATATTGCTTGTTTCAAAATTACATACTTCTCTAACTGAAGTGTCTCTAACCTAAACACATATGCCTTCAAATTCTCCAGGGATACCATGTCTCTGGCCTAAGATCAAACAGTATTCTCATGCTTACTGAATGCTGGACGACCACATAAAGTATATGTGCTGGAAGCCTGACTATAAAAACTAGATAATTACTCAGATACAAATTCAGGGATCCCATTGCCTATATTGCTAAATGAGTTGTTAGCTAGCTAAAGATCACTCTATGCTCAACAGTGTATGTCCCACAATTCACATAGCTTTTTTTTTTATCATGGATTCCAACAGGGGCAGAAGCCTGAGAGATGATTGACCTCATGAACAGCTGGATAAGACTGGGGGAGGGTTGGGAGAAGATGGGCAGATGGGAGAAGAGAAGGAAATACAAATCACTACAACCTCAGGTTTCCCTAACCGATATATCCTATGTGCCCCAAAGACTGATGCAAAAACCATACTTTAGTGGGGAAAATATAAACATTGTGTGGACAACATTGTGAGCACAAATTCTGTAGAGAAAGGAGAGGTAAGTTTGCAATTACTTGGCATGGCTGCACAGTTGAAAATGATTCACTAAGTAAGCAGACCTGCTACAAGAGTGTTATATTTTTGCATATCACAGATATTATAGCTGCCAACTCTCCTAATCAGAGAGCAAAAACTATGTGAGCCTGTGACAACAGAAAATATTTCAATTTATTATCTTTTCAAATAAGACTTTATTTTAGTTAAGAAGCATGGCAGGTAAGACATTAAATTATTTTCCCCATTAAGTAACCTATTGAGAAATTCATTGGAGTATTACAACATGGTACTTTGAAGCACACGTTTGTGTCTGTCTTTTCACGACTAGATAAGAGAATTATCAGACCTCAGGGTATCTTACCAGGGTCTTTGGTAGCACCTCTGACTTTCTCAGGAAAGAATAATATATATTAAAAACAATACTGTTCAAAGTTCCTAGATTATTCAAGCCTTGTTTTGTTTTTTTGTTTTGTCTTGCAGATTCTTTTCTTTTACCTTCTTTAGGCATCAGGTATCAATTTTGGCTCAAAAGTAATAAGGCAGATATCAAGCAAGAAAATCAGAATCTTACTGAAAAATGTCTCCAAGTAGCAGAAGAGAGACCCTGACAAACTTACACCATGAGAAAATGATACTTCTAGTTCAGAAGTAGCTAGCAAAGAATCCCAGGTCTCAACTTCAATTAATAGAGAACATCACATTTGCAACCAGAAAAACTAGAGACTTATCCAAGTCAAGACAAGAAGTAAAAGTTTATAGACAGACATTTACAAGGAAAAGAGAAAGCCACATGTATTGGGTTAACAACAACTTCATGTGATAGTCAGCTTTCCATCACTATGACAAAGTGCCTGGGATAAACAAATTAAAAGGAGGAAATACTTATTTGGGCTCCCAGTATAATGATAGAAAATGATATGTACCTTCATAATACATAAATCTGTATATGTATATGAATCTTGATACATAGATGAAATGAGGAGAAATACCAAATCAAATCCATACTGACTATGGTTTTGTTATGCCTCTGACAGAGGGATATAAGACATATGTGAGGACCCTAGAGTTCTGTGGGAGCTATGACTATGTACAAGAACTATGAGTGGATGGTGTGTATACAGCAGCAAACTAACAGATTATATGTCAGTTTTATCCTGCATTTGAGTAAAGACAGAGGATCCTCAGTGCATAACATTACAAAGTGATCCTGCTGTAAGACAGGATGAGGGCCTTTTCTTGTAGGTGCCTAAACTTAATTACATCTTGATATCCTGTTATCTACCTCTTGGAATGGGCCTTGTGATCTATTAAGCAAAATCACCCCAAATTAACATCTAATCTCTTATCCATTAAAAGCTAAGGACCAAAAGCTCAGGAGTTTTTGAGGGTTTATCTCTACAATTTTTCCTTACCTCTCTTGACAATGCATATGTTTCCTGTTTTTCTGTCATCACAATTTCCACTGGGTAGAAACAGCATATATTCACATAACTCTTTATTCTGCAATATTAAAAAAAAAGACAACTCAAAGCCTTGGTTATTGAGAACTCTCAACACATACACACACGCACACACACACACACACACACACACACACACACACTGGGAAGTACCAATTTTTCCAAAGTGTAGCTCTGACTTAGGAAGGGAAGAAAAGATAAACCACCATATAAAATGAAAATGAGTGGATTTAGATGACATGAGAGAACTGAGAGTTTGGGGACTATGGTATGGATGATTAGTTTGTCTACCATTCTTTGTCCAGTCTTATCTCCTTGTTTCCCTACCTTGCTCCCTTTGGTCTTACCATGCAGATATGGGAAGACCTGGCATTAATCACTACTGTAGTGACTAGTTTATGTGGAAGATACTTGGTTAAGCACTTTTCTGGGTGTGCCTCTGAAGGCATTTCCAGAGAAGACTGATACTTGAATTGATAGCTTGAGTTGTGAAAACTTCTCTCCCCAACTTAAGTGGGTATGAATAGAACCAAATCATGGACAAAATAAGCAGTTACTTCCTCTGACTAGTGACAGAACCTCACTGGTACTGACACTGATGCCAACAGCTCTCGTGGTTCTCAGGCCTTCGAACTCAGATTGGACTTTCACTACCTGCCCTTCTAGATCCAGCTTCCACATGACAGATTCTGGACATACCTTCACCATGAGGATTGGATGTCTCAGGCAGTGCTTGTTTTTCTCAGCTTCGGATCCCATGGGAAGTTGTATAGAAAAGATGAAGATAGCCTAAACACTGTTCAAACCCCACCAAGCTCCTAAAAACTTCAGGTGACCATCAATTCCAAGAGAAATTTACCAAGAAGGAAAGTTCTGGAAGTCATTATTGTACAGGACAAGAAATTCAGAGACTATATCTTGGAGTTCATTTTACTTAGCAACATCTTATATGGTCAAATGTACATAGCTACTGATCTATTGTGATCCTCTACTAAGACTGTCCAAGATATATACTAATTATTACAAATGAGAGAAACAATGGAGCCTATGTTTCTTTAGGCCTGGTTTACTTCACTTAATATGATTTTTTCCAAGTCTTTCCATTTCCTTACAAATGGGACAATGCCATTCTTTCCAATGGAAGAATAAAATTCAATTTTATATATATATATCACATCTTTTTGATCCATTCATCTTAGGGGCATCTGGGTTGGTTCCATATCTTTGCTATGGTAAATAATACTACAATGAACATGGTTGTGGTGATAGCTTTAGTATGGCAAAAAGTTTTTCTTTGTTGTTGTTGTTTTTAATGTACTATGTGAAGTTATTTCTTTTTCTTTCTTTTATTTATTTTTCCGCCTATGGTTTATCCCTTGTTGTCACTGTATTTGATTTAGGTACCCTGTGTATTGTATATACATTAATCTGAATTAGAGAAGGGAAGGGGAACAACAAAATGGTGAGACAAAGAACAAAAGGCAAACCAATGCAACAGCAATACTCACAAGAAAATATGTTGGAAATGAACTTTACAACTTGAGGAGCAGGGTTCTAGGGGAGAGGGAAAGTGGGAGAAAAATGAAGAGAGGGTAACAATGTGTGACAAGAAGTGCACTCACTACCTTACGTATGTAACTGCTACCCCTCTGAACAACACATTGACAATAAAATTAAATTTTAAAAATGAATAAACTAAAAAAAGAAATTCCAAAACTAATATGTGGATCAATTCTTCTCACTGATTATAAGCAATGCTTATTGTAAAGTAAAACAAGAAAAGAACATTTTATTAATAAATGCCTCCATCCTCTAGAGCATCCAAATACAAACTGAGATACTAAGACTGTTTTATCGTTTTGGTTTAGTTTGGTTTTGGTTGGTTTTCTTTGCAGAGAAACAAAACAGAAATGGCAATAAAATGTCTAGGAAAAGTCAAGTGAGAATCAATATCTATTTATAGAGGATTTTTAAAAAATCAATCATAATATCTTCTGTGAAAGAAATGGTTTTCGGTATCCTTATTGGTTGACATTACCCAGACCTCTTAGCAAACAGCGAATGGTGACTGAATGTAACAACAGGAAAATGTCTTCAAACTTCCTTTAACAGTTGCACTCACTCATCCAGATTGTTTTATTGTAAATGAAGTCTGAATTTATGGAGGTGTTAGCCATGATTGGTTGAAGAATAGAAAATAAAGCTAGGCACCAGTATTTATAGCTGTAACTATAGCTATTCAGGAGGCTGATATCTGAGGATGGAGGTTCAAAGCCAGCCAAGGTAGAAAAGTCTGGTAGACTCTTATCTCCAATTAATCACCAAAAAGCTGGAAGTGGAGTTGTGATTCAAGTGGTAGAGCACCAGCCTTTAGCTAGAATGTTAAGAGATAATGCCCAGGCCCTGAGCTCAAGCCCCAGGACCAGCACCAAAAATGAAAAATTAATTGCTAGACACTTTCTCTCCCTATGACTAAGGGAAAATAAATACTGAGAAGCCCCAAACCCAGAAATCCTCCTCTGAGAATGATGTTCTGTTCGAAATGTTCCTGCTACGTGCTATTAGTAGGCCCAAGTGGTGTGAGTGTCTGTGTGTCTGTGTGTCTGTGTGTGTCTATGTGTCTGTGTATCTGTGTCTGTGTGTCTGTGTCTGTGTCTGTGTCTGTGTGTCTGTGTGTCTGTGTGTGTGAGAGAGAGAGAGAGAGAGTAGGAGAGAGAGAAACAGTAGCAGAGAGAGAGAGAGAACATTTATTGAAGCTGTGTCTGATGCTTTAAGGACTTCCCAGAGAAGACTGCTCTGTTTATACCTATTTCTTTGCTTTATTATATTTATTAGTGTTGGTAAGAATTGTTGTAGTAATAGATACTAATGTATTAGGTGTCTGTTTTGCCAATGTAACTCCTTTTATTTTCTTTTTTTTTTCTTTTCTTTTTGTCAGTTGTAGAGCTTGAAGTTGGCCTGGGTGCTTTCCTTGTGCTCTTCAGCTCAAGGTGAGCACTCTACCTCTTGAGCCATAGCAACACTTCTGGTTTTTTAGTGGTTTATTGGAGATAAGAGTGTCATGGATTTTCCTGCCCAGGCTGGTTTTGAATCCTAATCCACAGATCTCAGTCTCCTGAGTAGCTAGGATTACAGGTCATGGAGTTTCCTGCCCAGGCTGGTTTTGAATCCTAATCCACAGATCTCAGTCTCCTGAGTAGCTAGGATTACAGGCTTTAGCCACTGGCACCCAGCACAATGTAACTCTTATGGTGATGTAGCCATTGTAATGGGAGGAGGTATTTACTATCTACCAAGTATTAGGCTAAGTGTTTGAGGGGCTACTGATAAAGGAAACATGACAGGGCAAGTAGCAGAAATCAGCAGAGGGGGAAAAACAAACCTGGGTGGACACTTGTTTCACTGATTTTTGTTGTTGTTTTTGTTGGTCATAGGGCTTGAACTATGGGCCTGGGCACTGTTAGTCAGCTCATCAGGGCTACCACTCCAGCACTTGAGCCACAGCATCACTTCTGGCTTTTTTTTCTGCTTATGTGGTGCTGAAGAATCGAACCCAGGGTCTCATATATGCAAGGCAAGCACTTTACCACTAAACCACCTTCCCAGCCCCTTGTTTTATTGTTTATAACTACTAGGTTCTTGCACGGAATCAGTCTGACTTATAATGTAATTAATTGTCATTTACTTGATTGCATTACTTTTCTTGGTACGTGTATACACTACAGAATTCTCTAGCAGAACAATCCATTTCCACTCGGTTCTAGATAAAACATCTGATAAAAGAAAACAATGGTAAATAAAAATGATGTAAATATTCAACTTTTTAAATAAGTTTTTTATTATGAAAATACTGTACAAAGGGGTTACAGCTACATGAGCAAGGTAATGAGTATATTTCTTATCAAACATTGTTGCCTCCTGCTTTGTTTTTTCCCCTACCATTCCTTCCCTTCCACCTCCACAACTATACCCCCCTCTCTGTTATGCCCTGAATTCTCTCAGGCTACAGGGAATAAAATTAGAACTCAACACCAAACCCACCAAAGAAAGTCCTGTTACACATGGAGGTTGAACAACACACTGTTGAATCACCAGTGGGTCATGGAATAAATTAGAAGGAAATTCAAATGTTCATGATATTCAACAAAAATGAACACACAAATTACCAGCTCCTCTGGGACACAGTAAGGCAGTACTCAGAGGCAAGTTCATAGCTCTGAGTTCTCTCCAACAAATTGGAGAGATCTGAAACCAACAATTTAATGAGACATTTGAACCTCCTTGAAAAAAGAGCAGCAAGATAAACCCCAATTCAGTAGATGGAAAGAAATAATCAAAATTAAATCAGAATTAAATGAATTGGAATCCAAAAAACCATAGTAAGAATCAACAAAACAGAGTAGGTTCTTTGAAAAACTTTACAAAATTGACAGACCCTTAGCAAATCTTATCAGAAAAAGAAGAGAACACACCCAAATTAATAAACTCAGAGATGAGAATGGAAACATCACCACAGAAACATCCAAGATTCAGAACATTATAAGGGAATAATTTTCAAACCTTTGCGCTAATAAGTTTTGGAATCTGGAAAAAATGTACAATTTCCTAGCAAATATCGACATGCCGAAACTAAATCAAGTTGAGTTAAACCAACTTAACAGGCCCATATCAAACATTGAAATAGAAACAGCAATAAGAGACCTCCCATCTAAATAAAGCCCAGGACCAGATGGATATACAGCAGAATTCTACAAGGCCTTCAAAGCAGAGCTCACACCAATACTCCTCCAACTCCTCAATGAAATTGAAAGAGAAAGTTCGCTACCGAAGTCTTTCTATGAAGTCCTCATAACCCTCATCCCAAAACCAGGCAGGGACTCATCAAATAAAGAGAACTACAGACCCATTTCTTTAATGAACATTGATGCAAAACTTCTCTACAAAATTTTGGCTAATCGACTTCAACAATTCATCCAAAAAATCAGACACCACGATCAAACAGGATTCATTTCAGGGATGCAGACCTGGTTCAATATACACAAATCAATTAATATAATTCATCACATCAAAAAGAGCAAGGATAAAAACCACATGGTTATCACAATAGATGCAGAAAAAGCATTTGACAAGATCCAGTGCCCCTTTATGTTGAAGGCTCTGGAAAAATTAGGAATCCATGGAATATTCCTCAATACAATAAAGGCTACAGCTAGCATTATACTTAATGGTGGAAAAGCTAAAGCCATTTCCTATAACCTCAGGAATAAGACGAGGATGTCCACTCTCTCCACTTCTCTTCAATTTAGTATTAGAATGCCTAGCTACAGCAGTAAGCCAAGATGCAAACATAAAGGGGATCCAAATAGGGAAAGATGAAGTAAAACTTTACCTCTTTGCAGATGACATCTGAAAAGTGGAGTCCCACAGACTCTACTCCCAAATTACTCAAGCTGATTCAAAACTTTGGCAAAATAGCAGGGTATAAAATTAACCTTCAAAAATCAATGGTTTTTCTGCATGCCAACAATGAGAAGAGCGCGGCTGAAATCAGGAGAGCAACTCTGTTCATAATAGCCCCACAAAAAATAAAATACCTAGGAATTAACTTAACCAAAGATTCAACTTTTTAAGAGTTTAAATATTTTTTCTCATATGCTTTTCTTCAAATGTTGTACCTGTATCTCAAAGTAGACAGAAATACTTATTTTTTTCCAAGCACTGGTTGTTCACACCTGTAATCTTAGCTACCCAAAAACCTAAAATACCGAAGATCATACCTTGCAAAATATCTGCAAAAGATGCCATCTCCAAATTAATCAGCAAAAATCAGGACTGATAGTATGGCCCAAGTAGTAGTACACAGCCATGAGCAATTAAACTCAGGAAGCCTAAGGCCCCTGAGTCATACTGGAAAAAAGATATTTATATTTATACATCTTCTTCCAACATTATCTGGTGATTTTCTTTTTCTTTTCTTTTCTTTTTTTTTTCCAGTCTTTGGTCTTGAATTCGGGGCCTGGGCACTGTCCTTGAGCTTCTTTTGCTCATGGCTAGTATTCTACCACTTGAGCCACACTACCACTTCTGCATTTTTCTGTTTATTTTGTACTGAGGAATCAAATTCAGGGCTTCATGCATGCTCGTAAAACATTCTACCACTGTGCCACATCCCAAGCCCAATCTGATGATTTTCTGTAAGACGGCTTGCTTTAAGTCATCTCTACTAAAATGTCCATCTGTAATTTATTACTCCTGAGAAAAAGAGATATTTACATGTGTGTAGAGATTTCATTTTATTCTGTTGGTGCAATAATACTCTATGTCTAACTAATATAATGAGCACCATCTTACTAAATACAATTTCATATATTAAAAGAATAGAAGGAGAATGGACTCATACAAAGCCAGCACTTAAAAATTTAGTAATGGATCTAAACACATTTATGGTCAGTATCTTTGGACTCCAAATGTGAGTTACCTGAAAAAAATGTGCGCAGCTAAGATTTCCATTTAGGTAGGATACTGAGAGCAAGATTTTCCACTTTTGGAAAAAAGTATAAATGGATCCTGCTTTCTTTTTGGTTTGTCATTTTCATACCTGCATAAAAACTATATTGTGAGACAGACAGATAGATAGTATTTCAATATTGTAACATGATATACTGATGTCTCAAAAGCATAATCCTAAATAACATAAATCAGGTAAAAAGACCATATGTTGTGTAATTTCATTTAGATGCCATACCAGAATCTATAAATACAGAAAGTATATTAAGACCCCAATCCGAAGTTGCTGAGGGGGGTGGGATGGAGATGGAGAGTGACTGTGAATAGGTACAAGGTTTCTGTTTGCAATGATGAAGACATTATAAACTTTATGGCTGCATGATTTTATATATCAGAAAACCTTGAATTCCACACTTGACACAGGTGAACTTAATGAAATATCAATTCTTATTAAACAACGACTTTTATAAAATAAGGAATAGAGCCGATGGGTGATATTAAAATATATGTAGAAAGTGCAATCATGGATTCTAAAAGACAATATTTGAAACTGAGCTAAGCTAATCAGTAATAGTACACTCAGACATATCTTAAACAAAATTCATGCTCTCTTCTACTTTCCCATATTTCTAAGTCAGGGCCTGGACACTGTCCCTGAGGCCTTTTTGCTCAAGGATAGCACTCAACTATTTGAGCCACAGATACACCTCTGGTTTTTGAGTGTTTAAATGGGGGTAAGGTCTCACAGAGACTTTTCTGGCCTGGCTGGCTTCTAACTGAGATCCTTAGATCTCAACCTCCTGAGTAGCAAGGATTAACAGGCATGAGCCACCAGAACCAGCTCATATTTCTAACTTAATTTGCTAGTTTAGTGTTCCCACCCTAATCTCAATGAGTGGCTCAATGAATTACCTGTTTTTTGTAAAATGAGAAAAGATTGTGACAATAAGAGAATGTGTGGTGTGGAAGCAATGTCATGGGATATGTTTCCTATTTTCTATGAAGTTTGTGGCAACATCTTGTCAGATTAAGACAGGGAACAGGTGAGTGGGGTATAGTGTTGGATAGATGAGGGGTGGGTTTGAAATAACATACCAGGAAAGTAAAAAGGCATGTGTAGATCACTCAAGGCTAGTTGGACTAAGAGACACTTATAAGCCAGTCTACAGAGTATGAGGTTCTAATATGGATGATCGAAAATGAAAATGAAATTATTAATCACAAGAAGGAATAAAGCTGGGGTAAAATTTAAATCAACAACTAGGAAAGAGATTTGGGCTGCAGCAAATGCAATGAGACTGATGGGGCCAGGACCCATAATGAAAAATGACAAGGTTTTTAGTAATAATTGTCAGAAGCATAAAGTGTTGCTGAGATGCCAAACAAGATGAGTGAATGATTTGGGCTACAGCATGGATTGATGGGCAACTGAGAGTTGGCTTGAAGAACAGAGACACAATGAACTTTACAGTAAAATGTTAAACCACAAATGTTAAACCAGATTCTGCATAGTCAGGCATATCCTCTAAAACCACATTGACTTTACTGTATTTTACAAACTTTTGGAAAGAATATGGAGGATTCAGCTAAAATGGTGATCTTAGCTAGAATAATCTCTGTGTAATGATGATAAACAGTCAAATGATACTAAATAAAGCATGGGAAATGGTGGAGTGTAGCAGGTGGATAGTCAGGAAGTATGAGGTTAAACAAAACCAAACAGTATTGCAAAGCAATTTATAAAGGAATATATATATATATATATATATATATACATACACATTATGGATTTGTTTGCATTTTTGTAACAAAGGCAGGCTTGTAGAGAATAAGGGAATTCATTTTCAACAGAGAGATATTAACTGTTACAATAACTTTTTTACATTGTCTTCATATATGTAAAATTTTAAAGCATATTTTTGCTTTTATGGACAAAATAATTCATGTAAAATGGACTGTTATGTAATTAATTACTGCTGTGCACTAATATGTTTATATTTTAAAGATTACTGATAAAAGGCTACATATATTACTAAGTACACTACTTCAGCTTTGAACTCAAGGTCTCACACTTGTGAGGTAGCTGCTCTACCATTTGAGCCATAACCTCAGCCTTTACTTTTCTATTATTTTTTCCTTTTTTATGTATCTAATTTGTTTTTGCTTTAGCTGTTTTTCAGGTAGTGTCCCATGGTTTGTTTTTTGTTTTGTTTTGTTTTTCCAGGTAGAGCCTTAATCTGCAATCTTTCTCCTTACAGCCTCTGATGTAGCTAAGACCACAGGCATGTTACCACTCTGAGATAGGGGTCTTATTACTTGTTTGCCTATGACAGCCTGAACCACTATCTTCTTTTGATTGTTTTTCAGTCTGTATGTTTAGAAAATTATTCATTGGCTGCCTACTTACTTGCCAGTATTATTCATTCATTTGGGTTTGCAAAGAAAGCAGCTGAAAATATTATTTCAGGAAACCCTGCATTCCTAGAGATATATTTTCTGTGATTATTAGCTATCAAGAAACAATACAAAATTAGTTTAATTTAAATTCCTTTGTAACATCTGCTAAAGTAAAATTATTAAAAGTGATAAAGGCCTGTGAATCACTTATTTTGCATTTTTGAACCACTATCCAGTGATTGTTAGGATGCAATCTGTTATTGTAGCACTATAATATTTTCTTTTTAACAGATCTATCTTTTACAAATTACATTGACTTCAATCATAATAGAAAATTGCATTCAACAAGATAATTAGTGGCTTATATGTTATATATTCTGGAAATATATATGGACTTTTGGCATTATTTTCTATTGGGCAGAAGAATAAACAAAACAATAAATAAACAAATCTTCTCTAAATTTCATCAAATATGAACCAAAAGAGACGCAACAATTCAAAATTTTTACATCTAGACTCTCAGAACATTACACATTTTTTATGACCTCAGTAACTGGCTCTCATAGAGTAATGTTTATGCTTTAAATTCATATAAACTGAATAAGCTTGTAGGAAAATCAGTAAACAGAGAGCAGGGATACTTGGCAAACAGTGATTCAAACATTTCATACACACACACACACCTCCAGAAATGAGGCAGTTCTGGGGAAGGCCTTAATCTATCAGTTAACTGGATTCAATTGTAACAACTCTGTCTTCACCTGTCCATCTAGTGAGTGCCATCAAAAAGAAAAAGTTGCAGCATCAGCAAAACAGAAGTTTACCATCATCCTTGAAGTTCAAATTATTCAATGGTAAGCATTTTGTTATCTTCTTCCCACAAAAAGAAGGAAAAAATAAGACTTTCCAAGGATTCTGTTCATTTTAAGAAACAGTAGGTCTAGCCTACAAGGTTGATTGTCTCTTTGCTTTTACATATTCCATTTTATACCTTCAGTGCTTTACCTTTCTTTTTTTAAAAATTCCTGATTACATGAAACATGTAAATTTATGTTGATTTTTCCAATTCACATTAAATAGAAACTTGGCAATTATTATCTTAAGTCAGGTGAAATTCTTATTTTCTTATTCTCTTTTTAAAAAAAAAACAATTTAATCAACAAAGCCTATGTCAGTTTCAAATCTATCCCTTCTCTGGTTCCTGAAAAATCTTTCTGCCATGAGGGTTAAATTAGAGTTTCTTTTTAGAAAATAAATCAACAAAATGCCTGTGGTTGAATTACCTGGATACAATGCGATATGATTTTTTAAAGAATTATTGCTTTACTTATTTTGATAAGTGTGTGAAACAAGCCAAAGTTCAGCCAACTATTTCCTGCTGAATATCCTACTCAATATTTTATGCAGTGATCATTTTTCATTTTTATATCATGTCTGAGCCTTTACACAACCATTTCAAGAGTTCAATGCATGCTTCAGAAAACCAAATTTCAAAGCTTGTATTAGAATAAATGTAACATGGTTCACAGGAGCAAATTATAACCTTTCCCATCTTTTGTGACCATAAAACTTATAGTGGTGACCACACACACACACACACACAAACACACACACAGCACAAGAACATGTTGTAGATACTTGATTTACAGATTCTGGATAAACAATGATGGAATTTTTTTTTAAGATTCAAAGCACTGAATGCCCTTCACTCTTATTATGACATCTTCATTCATAGCAGCAACATATTAGAAAAAATCTGAATGAAAGGGGAAATTGATAAGTGTGTTATCAGCAGCAGATTGAATTCAGTCCTGCTATTGCTCTATTTCAGAGACAAAATGAGTGGCTTTCATGAAATGCTTTATTTTGGTCTACTGAACATCACCAGTCAGCCAATATGCCTCTTAAATTCCTCCCGCAGGATCTGACTTTAATTTTGTATCACCTTAAGCTTGTATAGAACTTTATTAAATTAGTTGTAATTTTAATTATTTTATCTCAATTGAATCACACAACATCCCTAGTATGAATTTCGTTAGAACATTGCTAACCTCATTTTGAAGATGAGAATTATATAAATTATTAGATCATTTTTTGACATAACATCTTGTACATCTTTGTTGCAATGAGTCCACCTATATCCCTATTTAAACAATTTTTCCATTCCCCTGCACAAATTATACCAACATCAAATACAGTGAAAGCAGAGGTTATACCGTGGGGGAGGGGCATTCAAAGCAACAAAGAAATCATCTTATAAATATGTTAGAAACAATAGCAAGAAAGAAAAAACATTTGAGTCCTTATCTTGGGGTTCATTTCACTTAGCATTAACTTATCTGACCGTTTCTGCTTGTCTCAGACATATACTAGTTATTGCAAATAAGGGAAAACATAGGACCTATGTTTCTTTGGGCCTGGCTTACTTCACTTAATATAATTTTTTCCAAGTTATTCCAGTTGCTAACAAATGGGGCAATGTCATTCTTTCTGAGGGAGGCATAGAATTCCATTGTGTAGCTATATCACATTTTCTTGATCCATTCATCTACTGAGGGGCATCTGGGTTAGTTCCATATCTTAGCTATCGTAAATAATGCTGAAATAAACATAGTTGTGTTGGCAACTTGGTATGATCTTGTTTGTAATCATTCGGGTAAATGCCCAAAAGTGGGATTGCTGGGTCTATAGGGGAGCTCTATGTGGAGTCTTTTGAGGAACCTCCATACTATTTTCCAAAGTGGTTGAACAAGTTTACACTCCCACCAACAATGCAGTAAGGTTCCCTTCTTTGGCCAGGGAAGAGGGTGGAGGGGGGGAATGGGAAGGGCTGGGTAGGGGAAACAAAGGAGGAGGCCACAATTCTTGATAAGAAATGTACTCATTACATTGCCCATGTAATTGTAACCCCTCTGTAGAGTATTTTCACAATAAAAAAAAGCATCTAGGAAAAAAATTATTAGATCATATATTGCATAGCCCCCAACTGAACCGAGAGGAAGAAACCAGGGTCTTCACTCAAGCTGGACAGAGATGAGGACCAATACTGAGGACAGGACTCCAGGCAGAGCATGACAATTAGATATGTGTGCGACCAATGGATGAGTAGCCAACTGTTGAGCAAAGTCCGTGCCGACCCAATCACAACAGGACATGTTCCCACAGAGGCTCTTACACAGCATACCAGGAAGAAATGATATGTAAACTCGTAGATATTTCTCTCCAATCCAGACAGGTATTTTATCTCTCTGATATTGAGAACAGATTTAACAGAGACATTGAGAACAGATTTCTCAAACACCCACAGCCATAAAAGCAGGATGCAAAATGGCAGCTTATTCATCCCAGGAGATGAAACGTGCAAGAAGAACTTTGATGTTCTGGAAGCAGACAGTTCAGGCATGACAGCTGAGTCCCTGAAGTTGGGATGCAAGATCTCTCAGTGAATTCGCTACGCTCGTTTACAATGGTCTACCTGTCAACCACGTTTCTCTCCTGCCTATCCAGCTTCCCTGTGGATCATTCTGTCATGCAGTTCTGACTCTGAAAGCTTTTAGTGGTTCCCGAGGAGCAGATGTACTCTGCTTAAGGCCTACGTTCTTTAATGGGGTATTTAAAAAAACTTTTAAGAACTGAATACTATCTATCTTTCACACTGTTTTCTTATAGCCTTTTTATTCAAGTACTACTTCATGTCTTGGGAGATTTTCCTCACTCATTCTGTCTGCCTGCAAACCTTCTGCCTCCTTTACTGCTTGACAGTACTTCTAACTTTTATCTGAAAGTATATGATTTTTATTTATCCCAACAAAGCACCCACTGTAAGCACTGTATGAAAATCTGGGGATATACAGATAAATAAGTAAGACCTCAAAGTTCTAGACACAGACAGTGAGCCTGGGAGAGCATGGTTTGTAGGAAAAGCTGAGCCACCAGAACTCAGTGTCATGGTGGATAACACCCTGAACGGATACTTCTTGAAAATTTCATTATGACTCTCACACAAAAATAGACCTGAAAAGGATTAAAAGATTCTATTTTATTCATTAATTAGTAAGGAAGCTAATGAGGTAGTTTGGCTGATTCAGAAGTCAATATAAAGAAAGACGACTATGAGGTGGAGAAAGGTAGGTGGTAGACAGAGGATACATACATACATACATTGCTCTAACAAATTTGCAAACAGGTATAATCAGATCTATGTTTTGAACGGTTGATGCATGCTACCAGATACATTTATTTTGCATTCATATGAACACAAATTGTAGTGCTATTTTCTCCATTTTAGGTTTTTACAGCTTTCATCATAGAGGTCCTTTACCTTTTTGGTTAAGTTAATTCCTAGGTATTTTTGAGGCTATTCTAAATGGAGTTGCTTTCCCGATTTCAGCCTCACTCTTGTAATTGTTGGCATGCAAAAAAAATCTACTGATTTTTTGGGTTAATTTTATACACTGCTATTTTGCCAAAGTTTCAGATCAGCTCAAGTAACTTGGGAAAGGAATCTAAGGGATTCTTTAAATATAAGAATATGTCATCTGCAAATAGGGATAGTTTAATTTCTTTCCCTATTTGAATCCCCTTTAGGTTTGTCTCTTGCCTTATTGCTCTGTCTAGGAATTCCAGTAATATACTGAGTAGAAGTAGAGAGAGAGGACATCTTTGTCTTGTTCCTAACTTTATTTTTTTTATTGTGAAAATACCATACAGAGGGGTTACAATTACATGGGCAAGATAATGAGTACATTTCTTATCAAGCATTGTTGCCTTCTCCTTTGTTTCCCCTTCCCATCCCACCCATTCCTCCCCGCCCTCCTCCAACATTATAAAGTTCGTTTTTCAACATAACAACTTGTACATCTCATTGTTGCAATGGGTCCACCTGTATCCCTATTTAAACAATTTGTTTCCCCCACACACAAATTATACCAACATCAAATACAGTGAAAGCAGGGGTTATACCATGGGGAGGGACATACAAAGCAACAAAGAAATCATCTTATAAATATGTTAGAAACAATTGCATGAAAGAAAAAACATTTGAATACTTATCTTGGGGTTCATTTCCCTAACATCAACTTATCTGACCTTTTCTGCTTGACTCAGACATACACTGGTTATTGCAAATAAGAGAAACGATGAGACCTATGTTTCTTTGGGCCTGGCTTACTTCATTTAATATTTTTTTTCAAGTCTTTCCATTTCCTAACAAATGGGACAATGTCATTCTTTCTGATGGAGGCATAGAAATCCATTGTGTATATATACCACATTTTCCTGATCCATTCATCTACTGAGCGGCACCTGGGTTGGTTCCATATCTTAGCTATGGTAAATAATGCTGCAATAAATATAGTTGTGGGGGTAGCTTTAGTGTGGTCTTGTTTGTGATCATTTGGGTAAATGCCCAAAAGTGGGATTGCTGGGTCATAGGGGAGCTCTATGTGGAGTGTTTTGAGGAACCCCCATATTGCTTTCCAAAGGGGTTGAACAAGTTTACACTCCCACCAACAATGCAATAAGGTTCCCTTCTGTCCACATCTTGATTATAGCCATTCTAACTGGGATGAGGTGGTATCTCAATGTTGTTTTGATTTGCATTTCTTTTATGGCTAGAGAGGTTGAGCAGTTCTTCATGAGTCTATTGGCCATCCTTTCCTCTTCAGAGAAGTTTCTCTTTAAGTCTTTAGCCCACTTATTTATTGGGCAGTTGTTTCCTTGAAGATTTGTTGTTGGGGGATTTAATTTTTTGAGTTCCAGGTATATTTTGGGTATGAGACCTTTGTCTATTTGTTCCTGACTTTAGAGGAAATAATGTTCATTTTTCACCATTAAGTATAATGCTGGCTGTAGGTTTGTCATATACAGAATTTATTATATTGAGCAATATTCCTAGCTTTCCCCAAACTTTTATCATAAAGAGGTGTTGGATTTTGTCAAATGTTTTTTCTGCATCTATTAAGATGTGGTTCTTGAACTTGCTCCTGTTGATGTGTTGAATTACATAATTGACTTGCATATATTGAACCAGCTTTTCATCCTAGAATGAATCTATTTGATTTTATTTTTCTAATTCTCCTATTTTACTCTACTTCGTATTATCTTCTGTCTTCAGAACATTTAGTAAATACCCCCACTGATTCTACCACAGCTTCTGGGACCATTCATCTTAATGTAGCTCCTTCAAGGGGGAAGGTTTGTCTTGCTGGATTGACTCCTTGTATATGATCTGAATTGGAGGGAGAAACAGACTCAAATGTTACAACATTTCTTCTGGGATAGAGTCTGATACTTAAGAAAATCTTCTCTGAAATGTGCAGCCCTAGACTCTGCTAGTCATTGAACAAACTGTCCAACTGTTCTTGAAACATGTTGTTGTTGTCTCTAAGCATGGGTTTTCTCAAGCAATCATGTTGGTATATATCTGTGATCTGGTTCTCCAAGGGGCACCCTCTGTCATATAGCCCAAAGTTTATCAAGTGATGATGATGATGGAAAAAACTGACTGTCAAATTCAGGGTCAGTATTGTTTATATTGCACCATTTTTCCTTTAAGAAGAGGGAAACAATTTTTTTAAAGCTTGTAGTTCCCTCTTAGCTAATATAATATTCTGCATGGCAGCCATGATCAGAAGATAGCAAGGGTCTCATTTCTTTGTCCAACAAGGAGATAAATACAAGGTAGAGCCTAGATTAGATCCATATCCAGGCTGGACACCATGGCTCTTGCTGTGATCCTAGATACTCAAGAGGCTGAGATATGGAGAATCAAAGCCAGTTCAAAGCCAAGCTGGGAAGAAAAATTCTCTAGACATTACTTTCTAAAGGACTAGAAGCATGGCTCAACTGGTAGATACCAGACAAAAATAGCAAGCCAAGGCAAGCATAAGCCTCTCACTTGAGCACTAGCAAAAAATAAAAGTCACAAAAAACATTATCAGTTCAATTGATGAAATTTGACTGTGGAATGTGGTTTCAATTCCAGTATGATACTGATGTTAAATTTCTTTATTTTATTGCACTTTTATGTTTTTTTCTGTATTTAATTCATGTTGTCCTTTCATACATATGTATATTATGGGATGTTCTTTTTGTTTATTAAAAAATTTTATTGTAACACTGATGTGCAGAGGTGTTACAGAAGTCAGGTAATGAGTACAACTTTGAAAATGTATGTTTTCTTAAAGACATTGTGGAATAAAACTAAAGTAGAATGAACGGAAAACCAATGCTTTAACAGCTGCTAACAATTCACACTTGTAAAATTACCATAGTGTACTGATACAAAACAGTTTTACATTATACTTTAAGAAGCTAGTGATTTCAAAACCTCTCATTTCATTGTGATAATTTACCTTGAATGATGATCACGTAATTCAAGGAAAATTCTAGTCCTTGAGGAGTGCATGCTGAGAGGCTCAGTTGGAAGAGGAACCAAGTGTCCACGCTGGTCTCACACACTGATCTCACATGTTTCTAAAAAGAGATCAACAATAAGAGAGAACAATTTCTATAACTGTCTCAAGATGGTACGTCTCTCTCTGCCCCCTCCCCATGGCTAGCCCCAGTACCCACTGAGCTTCACAGCTACCCTCCTACCACTTGAGCCACAACTCCAGTCCAGCATTTACCTGGCAAATAGATTGGTTGGTCTCATAGATTTAGGCAGCCTCTTCCAGTGATCTTCAGGTCTCAGCAGCTAGAATGACAGACACAAGCCACCAGTCCTTAGCTAAATGTTTCCTTTATACTTAAATAGGGAGAAGACAAAATGACTTTGAAATGGAAAGAGCTTGGGAAGACAAAAACTGACTAAAACTAAACATCTCTTTTCACTAGCCTAACATAACCTTTTGTGGCATAGTTAGGGCCAGAAAGGACATTGATAACTCAGCTAAGGAAAGAAGAAGATCTTCAGCTTCAGGAAGTACACTCAGCCCTCAACTTTGTAACTTCACAGGGAAACTAGAAGTCCATTCAAAGCATGAGCTCTTTTCAGGCTTCAAAGAATCCTTCCTGCTCAGAGTTGCTGTTGAGCAAAGCCTTCTGTAGCAACCGTGGGCAGGGGAATATTACCTTTGGTTTGTGTTAAAGAATGGGCCTATTTGAATATGGCTGGTGGGTTGTGGTCAGTTCTGTAGGGTTAGGGGGAAAGTGAGGTGATGGGGTGGGGGAAAGAGAGAAGATTCAGATTCCTCCACAGCAGAAAGCTTCACTGCCAGTATTACTCTCTTCATCTTCTACAGTCTCTGGATGTTGATAATAATTGCCTTTCTTTCTCTCTGCAAATGAAAGGTGGGTAACCACCTTCAGCATCCTTCCAGTGAACACTTCTTCCCTACATCCTCATAAGAACTGAGAAAGAATGATCATCACCCTTTGTCACAATAAAGAATGAGAGATCCTGGGGGTGGGGGGTGTGTCAAGGAACTTTCCAATAATCACATATAATATCAGTGACAGCCTATGTGACCCCAGAACTCTTGCTTTTACCAGCACACAGCCCTTCCCACCTCTTTTTTCTCTAGAATAAAAAAAGAGAAGGGGCTGATTGAACCTCAAAACAGGTGCTCCTATTTGGGGGAAGAGGTAATTGCAGGGTGGTAGGAAAGTGCTGAGCACCTGCTCACTGTGAGAGATGGAGGTGTTAATTGGAGAGAACCAAAGATACAAATAAAATTCCCTTCTGTTTTCATCAGCTGCCTTAGTTTTTCCTCCCACTCCCTTTAAATTTCTTAATCACCTTGCTGCTCATTCTTTTCTTGCTTTCATGCATTGAAACACTATTATGGATGTGAAAAAAGAGGATAAAAATCTTTGTTCCTAGTAAATATACATTTGGAAACCACCCAGCTGGGAAATAATCCTGTGAAAGCAGCTGCTAGGGCAGCCTGTGGGGAACAGGTTGGAAGTGAGGTTAGCTCCGTGTTCTTGGGTTTGGCTTGAAAAGTAAGAAATAGAGAACTCTCTACCCAATACACACACACACACACACACACACACACACACACACACACTCACACATCTCAAGGACCATAACATATAGGAGCTGAGAGAACACACTCTATAGACAGAAATAAAGCCAAGTGTGTTGGTTGATTTCTTACAGTTTTATGGTCACAGGGAAGACTCCCACCTCAAGAACTCTGGGGACTTGGCTCTTTAATAAAATAGTGCCACAAGCTTCTCTTTAGTCATGTGGCAATGGGATGTCATTGTTCTGATAACTCAATCAAATAATGAATACTTTAATGAAGAGCTTAATAAATTCTTCATGTTGTTTAGTAAAAATGATTGTTTTCTAAACAATATTCTCTTCAATGTTAATGAACCACTTGATGCCAGGCAAAGGATTTGTCTCTTTAAAATACAAAATATTAGTGGCGCTGTAGCTCAAGTGGTAGAGCACTTGCGTTGAGCTGAAGAGCTGAGGGACAGCGTCCAGGCCCAGAGTTCAAGCCCCACGACCGACCAAAAAAGAAAAAGACAAAATATGCAAAATATACAACATCATAATGGTAAGTGTATGTATTTTTTTAAACTTCTAGCTATCAAACCATTCCATTCTAAAAAGAAGTTTTTGAGCCACACACAATAGCTCATTCCTGTAATCCTAGCTACTCAGAGTACAGAGATCAGGAGAATGATCATAGTTTTTAACCAATACAGACACAAACATTTAGGAAATCCCATCTCAGTGGAAGAAGCTTGGTGTGGTGGTGCATACTTACCATCTCAGCCTTAGCAAGAAGCGTAAAACCAGAGGATATTAATCCAGGCATGGGACTGGGCAATAAGTGGGCTTCTACTGGAAAATAACCATAGCAAAAAGGGCTGGAGTTGTGCTGCATCAATAGACTGCCTTCCTAGCAATTCTAAGCCCATGAGTTCAAACCCTAGAATCATAAAAAAAAGCAGAAGAGATCTTTTGATTCCTAATAAAATTCTGGTGGCTCACGCCTGTAATCCTAATTACTCAGGAGGCTGAGATCTGAGGATCATGGCTCAAAGCCAGCCCATACAAGGAAAGTCCATGAGACTCTTACCTCCAATAAACCACTAGAAAACCAGAAGTGGCACTGTGGCTTAAGCGGTAGAGGGCTCGCCTTGAGCTGAAAAGCTGAGGGATAGCACCTAAGCCCAGAGTTCGAGCCCCATAACCAACAAAAAAAAAGTGTTTATTTAATTTTCTATGTTTTCTCAAGCACTTATAAACTCCCCCCTTGTATAAATATTGGCTAGTATACAGAACAGAAGAGAAACTCTATGTAAAATTAAGGGAGAGACCCACTCACTTTCAGAAGCTGGGACAGACACAGGCATTCAAATTTCAAATTAAAAAGTGAATGTAATTGCAGAACACCCCTTTCATTACCACTGTTGCTTATTGTGTAGAGCAGCCATAAGAAAACTTTGTTTTCTGTAAAAATGCTGGACTTAGAAAAAGGAATTATTGTTTCAATCGTTTAATCTGCATTTAAAAAACAGCACAGGGATTCAGAAAAGAACATGAAATTGCCATACTTTCTAAGTATCTCTGAATAAAATAGGTGAAGAGAAGGAGAAATTTTCAATTTAACACTCTGAGTAATTGTCACCTTTTCCTGTCTTAAAAAACATACGTGAAATGTCATGTGTTGTCATGGAAACAGTAAAATAAGAGATCTGTTTGTGGATCCTTGAAATTAGTGAACATTTGCCAAATATAGGCTGTTTCTATTATGGGGATAGGAAAAAAATGGTAATAAAGTGTTCACATCCTTCATGCATATTCTAAATCTTCTCTTCATTCGTGTTTTGTAAGTAACTTCCCAGTAATTACCTTCTATTTTCCTTCTGAAAGCTAACAAGAAGGCACCTTGACCAAACCTCATTTATAATGACATTGGGGTAAATTAAAATTATAGATTTTAAAGCATAAAACTCATTTAGAAAAATTTAATACAAAACAAGAGCCTTTCAAAGCATCTAACCATGATGAATGCAAAATACTTGAAGTAGTAGCCATAGTGCAAAGCTTTGGGTCTAAAGCAAGCCAGGCCCCTTGCTGTGGGCTTTAAATCACCTGTAATCCTAAAATCCTTTCTTTTCCTTGAGCTGTGTGTGCCTTCCCACCATACTTGGCTATTGAAAACCATTCCTATCAAGAGGCTGGAGCTCTTTACTTACCTTTATGAGTCGCCTTAACCTACCCAAATACCTATATTCAATCTTGAGTTGCACAATGTTATTCAAGCAAAAGTCACAGAGAACTGGAGTTGTAAGGGACTTGAGTACTTTCAATTCACAGCTGGTAATGTCAACTCAAGGAGCTAAAGATTTGGCTTAAGATCACACAGTTACTGAGTAAGGAGCAGAGTCCAATTGTGCAACTTCTCATCTAGAACCTCAGACCATACCTCACAAACTGACCCACGAAGAACAAAAATGCTCTGCCCCTTTGGCATATTAAGCTAATTACAATTGCTCCATCTTTGTTTTGGAGTGCGATGCTTTGTTCAAATGTAGATACCCATGTGAGTTCATGAAAACTCTCCAAGGTTTATAGGAATAGGCATAATTTATAGGAATATGTTTCTTGCTTCTAAATATCTGTATATTCTTTTCCCTACTTTTTCCCTACTCTACCAGAACACCTAATTTTTTCCACTTTACAATGAAATCCCTATCTTTTATCCATCCTCTACAGTCTGTGGTGCTTTATTTTGGAGCTGAAACTCTTCAGTCTCCTGCAATGATTAGATATATCACCTCATATGCTTTTCCTGTCTTAAGTATATCTGATCAACAGTGTCTGAGAGGACCTACTGAGCTAGTGTCTAATGTCAGGAAGTTCTGAAATAAGAAACATGAAAATAAGGAAAAGGTAATAAACATTTATTTCTCGCTCCTGAAGAATATCCAAATAGCTGTTCAGAAAAGAGTCCATGAGAAGAAAACAGAATGTGGTCAAGAATTGTCAAATGTTATAATTTTTTTATGTTACATATAAATACATGAATTTTTGCAGGTGTTCTTAATATGCATATTTAGAATATAAATTTAACTGAAAAGGAAAAACAAACAATTTTAAACAGCCCAGGTCATATAAGGTAGGTGCCACAAGTTGAATATGTCCCTCCAAATTTAAACACAAGAATTATACCTCAGTCCACTATATGATTATCATTAACATTCTGAAATCTCATTTAACTTCAAATTACAATTGGAAAGAAATACTATTAGATAGGAATTCTCTTTTGCTAATCTTGTAACCTTAACCCAGTAAAAGATAAATAGTTCCCCATTTTCCTCCCAGACCAAAAAAAAACACCTCTTCAGTTTTATTCATTCACCTATTTATTTATTTAATGTCAAGTGAAAAGTGAAAAGTGAGCAAACAAAGGAGGAGACACCACTAAATTTATTTTCAAAACTAATAAACAAAGTCTTATAATATGTTGTTTGGTGAACTCTAAATATCACCACTCCAATCCTGAGACTCCTTTTCTACTTGTTTATTTTCCATCATTTAGATTCTAAAGTTGAATTTCCTTCCAAGAGCATTGCTCCCTCCCACAGCACACATCCACATACCTTGGTACCAATGATGTTACAAATTCATCTCAATCCTAGCTGGAACTTCCCTTCATGATGTTTTCTAATTCACATTATATCCCTCTTCTCCACCATTCCCTGTCTTTCCCATGTCTACACGTGACCCTGTGTTGTCATACAACACATGTACCCTTGATTGCAAGTTCATCCACATTTCAGAGCAGAAACAACAATCCGCTCTCAGTTTTTGAGTCCATGTTGGTTAAAAGTTAACCTTTATAACAGCATGTTCTATTTCTGTTTTAATTTGTAATTGTGTGGAATCACTCTGGGTTAATAGTGCATGCCTCTAATGGTCACCATGCAATAGCATCCCAGTATTTTTGTAAGATTTTTTTTAATTTTAGAAAGTAATAAATAACTCCTAAGTTGAGTATCACTGCATAATTGACTTCATCAAAATGTATTCTTATATTCATCTCAGATTTGATTTTTTTAATATTATCTTAGCCCTAAAAACATTATAATCTCTTTAAGTGGTGCCAACACTGTCACAAAAGGGAAAAACATCTCCAGGGAAGGATAATTCCGTAGAATACATACCTAAAGATAATCAATATGCCACCAGTCAATCCTAAGACTGGACTTATACTTATCCCTAGGGATATAATTAATAAATTCAAATCCAGGGCTTCTCAAAAAAAGGAAACAAGTAATAATTTAAAAGAAAAAGAAAATACCATGTATAGATGAGTTTTTTTATTTTATTCATATTATGCTTTCTTTTTTATTGAATTTTCATAAAAGTACTATGACTACATGAATGAAATATTTTTGTACCACAGGACATATTTTAATCTATTTAAACTTATGGACACCTTTTTTTCAGAATGAAGCTTTTCAAAACACAAAATAACATATATTAGATTAATCAGGAAAATTGGTTCATTGAAATATAGTTAACAAATCCTAAAGAAACCAATATATGAAGCAGTTATACAGTTACCCTACATTGATGCATTAAATAAGATATATCTATCTAATAATAGATAATAACCTAAATGCTATTAGATAGCAATTCTAATAGACAGTTCTAGTAAATGACAATTTCAGGTAGAGTTAAGCATAAATAATATTAGAAAGCATCCTTAACAACCATAATAAAATACGGAAATATCTGTCATTTGTACAAGTGATGCGGCATCAGATACTATTCATACTACCATGTTGCCTGTTTGAGTAATTAGAAGAAGGGACAAATTTCTGTAAAAAATGTTTAATGAAAATGAATGTTTTCCCCATTTAATGTCACATATTTTCCCTTCTATTTCATGTAGGAATCCCTTTACCCTGTAGTTTTAGCAAAAAAAAAACAATTCTTTATGTTTAGAATCAGATGTTAGTTATTCATGTGAGCTTTCCTCATGGAAATCACTGTGAGGGTCTTAGAGCTGCAAGATATTTAACTTTGGTGTCACTCAAAAGCAGCTGATTGCCCAGTTGAGCAATAAAATTTCAGAAATTACTGAAATGAAACATTAGAGCCGTTATAAGAAAAAAACAAGTTTTAGTACAGAAAGCAGCTTCCAGGCAAAAAGCAGGCAGATTTATGGTTGATGGATATAAAAGAACTATCCGGGCCAAAAAAAAAAGACAAAACCAAACAAAACTTCACCACCAAAAATATTGGATATAAAACAGTTTTGAAAGGTTTGGTTACTTAATAGGACCTGAAATCTAATGTAAGAACCCTTGCAAAAATTACACTTGCAAAAACTCCCTGACTATGGATATGCTCAAACATAGCCAATTTTATTATAAAATCTCTTTGTTTTCAAAAAACTACTGAAGCATCTGCATATTCATTGGAATAAACCGTACACTTGATAAGTGTATGAATGAGTAAATGATAGCAATTTAGTAGGATATATTTGACCCTATCAAATATATTTGATGTGTCAATATATTTGACCCTTGACAATATATCTTATAGTAGTAGCCCTCACAATGTATTTTTTAAGTGGAACATACCCCAAATATTTCTCAAAAGAACCACCAGGTGGCAGATACTCAACCCAAGAATGGCAGCTAAGGATGAGCAAAACTCAGATGATGAAATGCATAATGCTTTTGTTTCTTGATTCTTGCTGTCTGAGTTTATTAAAATCAAACTGATTTTGTTAGGCAATAGACTAGGGACTATTTTTAGCCCTGTTGTCCTAGAAAAATAACTTTATTGAATTGGCTTATGAAATTGAACTTGAAAAGTCAGTAACAAATATTCCTCTCAGCAAAGAAGTAATCACAATCAAAAGAAAAAGTTCCAGGCTAAGTCAGCTTTCTGTAATGATTTTTTTTATCCCACATACTTCAAAATTAGTAAGGAAAGAATTCTAATCATGCAAACCATTCAATTGTTATCACCCCCCTCCCACCAAAAATAATGTATGTAGGGTAATTCACAGAACAAGATGATGGGTTTCTATTTCTGTAACATGAAAAATAAGTCTTAAATGACTGTAAAATGAGTTCCACAGGCATTAAGAGAAGAAAGGAAGTGACAGGAAGCCAGCATCCCCAATTTACATATAGAAATAACCCACCCTCTCCCTGTACCCTTGCCTGCCTTTAATATTGGGTGTGACACTGTAAATGGGACATGGAGAGAAGAAGGGGCCACCCAAAGGAGATTATCCAAAATAGAAAGCAGGTCAGTAAAAGGGACAGCTAGAATAAGTGGAGGTGTTCAATGAAGAAATACAGATGCCACAGAAGGGCTCATGTGGGGACATCAAATGGGCTATATTTCCTCGGAATTAGGACAAGTGAGTTATAGAGAAAAAGAACTCAGCTTTTTTTTTGTTATTTCTTTATGTTTTGAGACTGGGTTTCATTATATAGCCCAACCTGGTCTAAAATTCACAATGCCTCCTCCTCCTCCAGAGTTCTGGGATTATAGGTGTGTATAATAATGCCTGACTAAGAATTCAGCTTTGTAACAGGAAGAAGAGTTACCATAGTTGGAGCAGCTCACCTGGAGAAACTCTGAGGTTTTCTAATGAGTGAACTTTCTTCCAGCAGAAGTTTATGTACAACTACTTACTCTTATATCTAACCAGCCACTCATGCTGTGCCTCTTCGTGTTGGATATGGAGTGGACTCAGTCTGTTGAGTGCTTTAACTACATGGACCAGGGAACAATCTATCTGTAACATGACAAAGATGGATATCCATATTGTCAAGTAAAAATAGTCTCTTAACTTGACACCAGTGGCTCATAACTGTAATCCTAGCTATTCAGGAGGCTGAGATCTCAGGGGCATGATTCAAAGGCAACCCAGGCACAGAAAGTCCGTGAGACTCTTACTTCCAATTAACCACCAGAAAACCGAAAGTGGCTCTGTGGCTCAAAGTAGTACAGTGCTAACCTTGAACAAAAGAGCTCAGGGACAGATCTCAGGTTCTGAGTTCAAGCCTCATGACCAACCAAATATATAATAATAATAATAATGTCTCTTAAGTGGCCACACAGAAGTGGAGCTATTTTTGCAAGTGTGAGACCTGGATTTCTTCTGCAGGTTGCTTAGTTCAGGATTTTAGAGTGCAAGCTAGATTGTGTGTGGGCACAAGCATACTCCTTTGAGTTTCCCTTCTGACATACAAGCGCTTAGAAGTTACCACTACTGGCCTTGCTATAAGAAAATTCTAAGAAAACTAAAATCCAGTGACTTTTCTCCACTAATTGAAGAACTAAGATTTCCCTGACATTAGGAGAAATGGTAAGCCCAAGAAATCGAGGCAAAATTGACATAATCTGACTAGAATTAGATTATACATTTGTTAGGGTTGCAGTGTCAGGAGAACTCTTATACTTTCACAGTTTACTTCTAGAAACTTTTCCAGCTCTCCACGGAAGAAATGTGAACAGAACTCATCTTTTCTGAAGAAAGAGTATTCACCATGTGGCAGGCCCTTGTATTCTTCCTGACTTGTGTAGCAGTGCCTGGGGAAGCTATATAAATGGGGAAAGACTTGCTAAGGCCATGGAAGACACAAGACTAGAAAGACTGAGAATTAGTCATAATATTATTGAGTTTTCTTTCTTTCCTGCACAAACATCACAGGAAATGGAAATAAACAAGACACTTCTTCGTAAAGTTGAGAGAAGGCAAGGATACTGTCTTTCATGCCCTCCATCACATGTCATAGGTTAGAAAAGAATAAACACAAATGTCTATAAGAACCAATGGTATTCACCATCACTACTATATGTGAGTTTTAACTCACATAACAATGTGCACAAAAGTTTCCGTGCCAAGCTCTAGGTTCAGTGTATCATTGTTGTCAATGTCTCCCAGGGCTGAGGAAAAAAAAAAAAAGGTGATAACAGCAGAGATATTCCTGCCTAGCATGGTCTATGGTCTATAATAGTACAAAATCAGAGATCATTACTGGGTAGAAAACTCTCCAGAGACTATGCTTAAAAAAACCTTAAGCTCTTTTAATGAATGTCAAGTGGAAAAAGATTTCAGAGGGGAAAAAAAACATATTTGCTTTGTATTGTTGTACAACAAATTACCACTGATTTAGCAGCACCAAATACCACAATGTATCAGCTGTTCCTATCTCCTTGGGTTAAATGTTGGATATGGTGTGGCTGGATTCTCTGCTCAGGCTGCAATCACAGACTTAGCTGGAGCTTATTTTGTTCAGCCAAGGTAAAGGGGCCAATGCTAAGCCTCATGGCCGACCTGATTCAATTCTGTGGGATGGCAGGACTTAAGGTCCCACATTTCCTGGCTGGCTTGTCAGAGTCTTTCTCAAACCTATGAGATCCTGTAGTCTTTTTCAAGTTGCCCTTCTATCTTCAAGCCAGTCAGAACTTAGCAGACTTTCACCCATTTAAAATGTATCTGTTTTCTTCAGTGACTAGTTAGAGAAAACTCTTACTTTACAAAGTTGTATTAGCAGATGAGCCCCTAGGAAAAATTCTAAGTTACACTCACCCCCGTGCTATAACAGGGTCAGTCAGGAATGTCACATCACAGCTCCCAGGATTTTGCGCAAGGGAAGTTAAAAACATTTTGCTATGAGAACCTATATTTAACAAGAAAGACATACATCAAATACATCAAATAAATAGCCTAATGATGCCCCTCAGCCTCTTATAAAACAAACTAGCATACAGAAAGACATAATAAACATTAAAGCATAAATTAATTCAATGAAGGCTAAAATACTATACAAAGAATTAATGAAACAAAAAGATAGCCATTTGCAAATATTAAGGTTGATGTGCCTGTCATCAATCAAACCAAAAGGATGGAAAAGACCCAAATTAACTAAAGTAGAGATGAGAATAGAGCTATATACAACGAATACTAATAAAATACAGAAATTTTGAGGGAATATTTTGAAAATCTGTATCCAAATACACTGGAAATCTAAAAGAAATGATGTATTTTGCCTAACAAAATTCAATCAATATACAACGACTTAAAGATGTGTATAACAAGCAACAATGATGAAGCAATAATAAGGAATCTCTCAACAAAGAAAAGCCCAGGACCTGATGGATTCACTGCCAGATTCTACCAGACCTTTAGCCAACTGCATCAATTCTCAAATTTTTCCATGTAATAGAAAAGGAAGGGGTACTGGCAACTTTGGGTTTAGACAGAAGTTTTCTGGTGATACATTCTGAGAGCTGATTACTCTGAAATGCCAGTTTATTTTGAACTTGCTCCTATCAAAAACTTCCCAACTGCACGCAGACCCTCTTACTCACAACACACATGCACAGGTGAGCCTCTGTTTCTCTTTTAGTCAGCTAGGAAGCCAGGGCAGACTATCTCAGCATCAGCATCTGCTAAGACCAATGTGCTCCAAGCAGAAGTGAGTGGAAAATTTTCAGATGGTGGTAAAGTCACTGACTCGGGTAAGGTTAATTAATGCTATTCTTGGAAATGTCAAGCAATCAGCGAAGAACAGCAATAAATTGGGGTCACTGGGAGGTCCTTGTGTGCTCAGTGTACTGAACAGCCTGTAATATTGTTTATAATGATCTGTGCCAGCCTGCAATTGTTTATCTATTTACAGGCTATTCTGGTGAAGTTTAATGATTCAATTTTTAATTCCCACACAATCTTTGCTTTGGGTAATGAAGAAAGTTATTTGAAGCATTTGTTAGACATTTCACAGAGGTCTTTACATAGGTGACAGCAGCTCCATTTTACAGAGTTTGCAAACTGAATCTCAGAGAACAATATCTAGTGTTCTTACATGATGAGATAATTGGATCCGGGCACTTCTGAATCATGTGGTGCTATATACCTAGGCGAAGCAACAGAAGTAATCACAGTGAGTGCCACTTAGAACGGTACACACTTTGGGAGTTTGGGTAGATTTGTGGGTCTGAGCTGATCCCTAAGGAAAGGAAAAGGATTTCACATATAGCACAGCACTAGAAAGGCAATGCAGGTAGAAAGGGACACAAAAAGCCAAGGAAATGCTGGGGAGCAGAGCTAGTTTCTGAGTCATTGGGACCAGAAGAGAAAAGTTATGCACAGCCACCAAGAGCCCTATACGGGAAGAAGATAAACCCTGAAATGGAGCAGAGCCCTAAAACAGAAGAACATAAGGTGCATGAGAGTTTGCCCTGCATCTAATCATGAAGTCCCACCTCACGTTATCCACAGTGATTACTCATACAGAGTCACTGATTATTACTTAACACAAGAGCCTCAGGGAAATGACAATGAACGTGGTTTTGTTATCAATGAAGCCACTGCATTCATGTTGCTTTCTCTGATGTCTCACTCTGGATATTAACCCCGCCCAATACATGTATTTACACAATGCATCCATGTGCAGTTGACCTTTGCATCATTCACACATGGGAGACAGAACACTAAGGACAGTCAGGTAGCATGTTGGGAGTGCTCCAAGGTCTCAAATAAGTGTGTAAACCAATGTAATGTGTCTGGATTTTTGTTTTTGCTTTTCCTGAACTCAGGGTCTGAGCACAGTCCCTAAGGTTTTGTGTTCAAGGTTAGCACTCTCCACTTAAGCTACAGCTTTACTTCCAGCTTCTTAGTGATTTATTGTAGATAAGAGGCTCACTGTTTTTTCTGCCCAGGCTGGTTTTGAACCATAATCCTCAGATCTTAGACTTCTGAGTAGCTAGGATTACAGATATGAGCCACTGGCACCTGACTCAACTTATAAATTGTAAAAAAAAAAAAAAAAATACTAGAGCATGCTCAAAACCTCATCTTTACTTTCTAGAATGTTCCTGTTGAGTATGTTTCTGTTCTCTCTTTGGAGATCAGTAGGAATGTTAGATAACTCACATATACACAGCCTTCTTCTGAGGGAAGAAATCCTCAAGTGCTCACTGAGTCACTTTCTTTCTTTTTTTTTAATACTTTTTTTTAAATTGTGAAAATACTGTACACAGGGGTTACAATTACATGGGCAAGCTAATGAGTACATTTCTTATCAAGCATTGTTGCCTCCTCCTTTGTTTCCCTTTCCATCCCTTCCTTCCCCCTCTCCCTGGTCAAAGTTGTAAAGTTCATTTTTCAACATAACAAATTGTACATCTCATTGTTGCAATGGGTCCACCTGTATCCTTTCTTATTTGCAATAATTAGTATATGTCTGAGACAAGCAGAAAAGGTCAGATAAGTTGATGTTAGGTGAAATGAACCCCAAGATAAGTATTCAAATGTTTTTTTTCTTTCATGTGATTGTTTCTAACATATTTATAAGATGATTTCTTTGTTGCTTTGTATGTCCCTCCCCCACGGTATAAGCCCTGCTCTCACTATATTTGATGGTATAATTTGTGGAGGGGAAGGGCAAAAACAAATCATCACTTTCTTTTTGCAAAACAGAATGTTTATGTATTCATTCATTTCATTTCATTTTAAATGAATCATTTAAATGAAAGGTATGGAATTAGTAAATATGACCTGTGTGTGAAAGGAGGCAGTTATTTTTAATGCCTTTGTAACAAACTTGCCATAGCAATACTTCAAATCTAGAGGATCTGAAACTCCAGGCAACTACCTTCTAATGGGAAATATAAATTAAGAACAACAAAATTAAGTAGAGCTTTGAACTCAAGGTCCCACATGCCATGTTGTACAGAGAAATGTTTCCTGCACACCAAACTGACAACTTAAGTCCTTTTATGAGCTTAATTTAATTTTTTTTTGCCTGACATTCACTTGGTGTACATGACTGAGTCAGTCCCTTCTGTGTCAGTCACTGAAAATATAGCAGAAAGGGGGGGAGAGTGTGGGGGTGCGGGGGTGCTGGGACAAGAGTCTTGTTTTCTTGTATCTAGTGGACAAAAAGTCACCCATATGAAATAAGTAGGTATGGTAATTATGGGCGCTAGAAAGTTCTTTTATGAAATAAGTTATTTGGATAAGAAAGGAAGCAGTTGAACACATTGTGATTATTAGAAATCATTCCTGAGAAAGCTGTTTTTAAGCTAACTTGTTCAGTGACATGAAAGACTTGGCCAGGTAAAACTCTAAGGTGGCACTGTGCTTAGTGTATTCCAGAAACAGCAAGGGCACCAGTGTGAGCATGTGGTGACTGAATCAGATCATGATGGAGTCCTAGGGGGATTCAATCAGGAGATACAGAGAAGCCATTTTGAGAGGTCTAATCAGGAGTCCTTATTAGAAAGCCAGTGTCTGCAGGCAGACACATGTCCCTCCAAAACTTGCAGCTTCAAGTACACTTAGTACTGTTAGGAAACTGAGCTATGAGGTTAGTGCAGCAAAGAAAGGGCAGAAAAACAATTTGAATTAGGGAAGGGAAGGGGAACAACAAAATGGTGAGACAAAGGACAAAGGGCGAACCAATGCAACAGCGATACTCACAAGACAATATGTTGGAAATTAACTGTACAACTTGGGAGAAGATGGGGGGAAGGAAAGTGGGAGGAAAATGAGGGAGAGGTAACAAGTTTGACAAGAAATGTACTCACTACCTATGTATGCAACTGTGACCCCTCTGTACACATCACCTTGACAATAAAATTTTTTTTAAAATCTCAGCAAACCAGATCATCTCCAACAGAGAGTCAAAGTGGGGCACAATGATGACCTGAGAAGAGTTAGGAGACAGGAGGCTTGGTGCAAAATGACAGCTGAGCTAGTCCAGGGACCTAAATAGGGCCAGAGTCTTGGGGCAGCAACACAGGAACACAAGAGTATCATGAGTACATGGTACAGGACTGGTAGGTCCACTAACCTACTGTCCAGGGCCCCACCTCTGCCTCTAGGAATTCAGGTATACCCATCACCTGGGGGTGAGGCTTCACCTACATCCACCAAAAAGACAAGATGGCACCAGGTAGACCAAATTCCCTATTTCAGTGATTGTAGGTACCCTGATAAAGTTTGAAATCGGAGATGTGCTGAGTTGAATCCCTAATGTAATCCCAAACAAAAAAAAATATTAGATTGGATTTTTAAGTACATGAATGATATCTGATTGTCTTCTGATGGGAAGTGGTACCCTGTTACCTTGTAGAGGATGGATTGGATAGGACAGCAAGACAATAAATCACCCAAGATGCATGCAGACTGAATGCAGCCTAAGGTGATAGACTTTGGACCAGGCAAGGACAGTTTTCTAACAATTATATTCAAGAATCAAAGGATCTAAAGAGCTGATTTACCTAAAGATAGTGAGAAAAACCTGAACTATTGGGTGAGAGGTAAATAGTAGCCACAGAACTGGCTCCTGTAACTGTGCTTTACTCAACTTTGGCCTCTGTAGACTTTAGAAAGGACCTTTCAGCCAACAGGCACAGCAACTTTTAAAGTATGTGGTAGAGGTATCTCTGGTGGACTGGAGAGGAACTGGGGGAAAAAATACTGAACTCTGGGCATTACCATCCTTACTCCTACCAGAAGCAAATATTCATACATTTTCTACATCTTTCTGTAGATAAGGTTCTATTGCTTTAAGAATTATAAATAGTATTTTACAATAACAACTCAGGAACAAGGGTTTCCTTTAAGATTATTGAATTTCTTTGTCTCTGGTATATAGGAAATATTGCCTCTATATGCAACATCTACACTATTCTACATACTCTGAGACTAGGAATATATTTTTGCAAAACAATAAGGACAACAACAACAACTACAATAAACACCAAAAACTCAAATTAACAACCATAACAAAAATCAGCTAGATCCTGTTCTCATGAAACATACACTGTAATCTAAAAAGTCAAAAGTAAACTAGTTTTAGGAAGTGATAAGTACAATAAAGGAATTAAGACTATTATTTAAAGTCAGACAAGTATACAATCACTCTGTAGGTTACTGGCCTCGTGATCAATTCATTTTCCTTCTGAATCCTATGTGACAAAGCTAATCAAGGCCAAACTCTTGTTTCTTTTACAGCCTGAGCAATGGAATAATTTCAAGGCCTAGTGAACCTTTGCTGCCCTCACTAATTCTTAGATAAAAAGACTATGACCCAATGTGGCTCAGAGGTCCCCTCACAATTGATGGCCAAACTGAGAATGAAACATGTGTCCCCTGGTTATCATCCACACGATAATAATTAGTATAAAGACTAGCAACAATCAGAACAGCAAAAACAAAACAATGTTCCATTTAAGATTCACTTCTGTTAAGCCAGGCTCTGCTATCTCAAGCTTATGATCTATTCAGGAGGCTGAGATCTGAGAATTATAGTTCAGAGTCAGCCCAGGAAGATAATTCAGTGAAACTAGTATCTCCAATTAATCAGCAAAAATCCAGAAGTGGAGGTATAGCTCAAGTGGTAAAACTCTGGAAACATAGCATTAAAAAAATCAAGAATTTGTATCCTTTCTGTTAACTCTGTTGCCAGAAACCTGCAGGTATCCTGTTATGTTTACCCAAACATTGCTTTGTTTAGCCTGAATCACTAGGAAGACACTCCAATAACATACATTTCTTGACTTTGACTTACTATCAATCACTGATTGTACTAGCAGCCTTCTGCTTTAAATGCTGGAAATGTCAAATGAGCAAACTCAACCTAGACTCCCTTCTACGCAGTTTGCTCAGTTCCCAGCATAGCACTTTACACCTAGTTGACTTTCAAGATGTAGAATTTGCATGATTGAACCAGCACATTCCACTTGGCTCTTGACCTATTTGGCTAGCTTCCTATCAATTTCTTTAAAATGCCTGGGCTCCTATTACTGACTCCAATTTTCCAGCAAGAGAGTTTGGAATTCTGAACTCTACTTAAACTCTATTCTGAATTGGTTCCATAAATCTTTTTACATAATTTTGACTCATCTATAATTCATCATCATAATAAAATTGTTAACTTCCATTTACTTCCATTACCATTAATCTTACATATCAGATAATTTATGGTGTGCCATGATTAGGAGAGTAGCATAATTAGCACATCCAAGAGATCTACAGTATGACCTTGGGTTGAATTCTGTTAGTCCCCCTTATCTCATTGTCAGTCATTACAGTACAGGAGTGGAAAGACTGGCCCAAAATCATCTACTCCTGATGTCCTTTTTCTGCAGTAGGGACTATTTCTCTTAACATGCTTCCTAGCTTTCTCTGATTAAAGAAAAATGACTGTCGGTTTTAAGTTAATTTAAGTAAAATGACAATAATTTAAATATGCAAGTATTTTATCAAATATTTTTATATGTATTTACTACTTAAGATAATTTTATGGACTGCCTAGACCTAAGAGAATAGCTTTTACATCCATAGGTTAAAGGTGAGGCCAGCTTCAAAGGTCTCTGATTGGCCAGTTGCATGGGGCCTCATTCTCAGGCTGTAGACTTGCTGGAATTACCTGGTGTTAGAACTCTGAAACTGTCTTTTAATCAAAAGACCATATTGGGTTTCACAGATTATGTAGCTGGTCTTAGTCAGAGCAAGTTTAAGGGTCCCCTCAGATTAGGAAACAGGAAACAGGTTCTGCTTCTGTATGGATAGAGCAACATGGATGTTCAGTAAACAAATTGATGGTAGTCACCCTTAGCTTAGTTTCACTAATAAGGATTGAAGCGGAGAGAGATTTCACATAGCCCTAGTAGTAACTAGATACCAACTACTGTGCAAAGCTGAGCGCACACTGGATACAGGGTGGTGACTCTGATGTACTACCTGGTCCTTCACAATCACTGGATGGCACAATTACCAAAGTAAAGATTAATTTAACCATAATAAAACTCATTTTAGTATCACTGTAGCCAATATAACGTCTTAGGTTGGAATCTCCTTGCCAACTCTTATTATTATCTAGATTCTAGTGCCTAAGCAAAGCATCTGGTAGCCCTACTAGGTCAGAATGTGACAATATGAATAACTACCTGGCTGTAAATTCTGGTTTGCAGCTGGATCTCTTTCCTCTATGCGCTTTTTTCAATCTTCAAACTGATTACCTAGAGTTTATTTTTGTGGCACCCACGTTCTAAAAGGGATAAATGTTCATTCCAGAATTCCAGGGCTTTTGGAGCTTATCTCTTGGAAGCACTCAGTATGTTTTCTTTCTTCTATGATTTGTTGGTCAAAACAGACCACAAAGCTGACCTAGATTCCACAAACGGGAAGGAGATCCAAACTTTACAGCGGAAGAGTCACACACGACTTGTTGTTTTTTAATTTACCCCAATTTGTACACTTGCTAGAGAAAGAACTCTGATGCCAAGTGACTCCCCCAGGGATCCTGCTTTGAGTCTCTGTGTCGCTTCTGGATTGAAGGCTTTCTAAATCCATGTGTGCTGTTGAGAAGCAGAGTTGGGTCAATTTCAGGATCTAGTTGCTCCCTTAGGTGGAAGCCTTTTAGAACTGTGTAATAAATGGAATAAATCCTAAATCCACTTGACTTTATTTTTGCTTATCAGTTGGTTGGTTTGGAAAATGTTTCCAGTATTTTATTTCAAAGTAAATAACTGGGGAGCAGTATGTGAGAGAACATTTGCCAGAGCCTGGCGTAAGAGGCAGGCTACTGTTGCTGTGCATTTCCTTTCCTAAGTATAACTTCCCTTAAATGAAAATGTGTTCACTAAGCCAGCAGCAGATAGGGCTTGTCTGCTCATGTGTGGATTACCAACACTTATCCGACTGCAAATACCTCTAGGTAGCACTCTGCCTGCCAACGCTGGAGTCCCACTCACTCTTATTTTATTACAAGCCAAAAAAACCCCATTGAAGGTAATTTGTACACCACAAATAACTGTACAACATTATTTGAAAAATAAAGTGTCACCATTTGCAAAGCAGAGCACTCTGGCTAACAAAAGTGCCTTGTTGGTAATGATCACTGGATCTACGCCTATAAAATGCCATGAAAAAAATGATCGTACTTTCTGGTGGAGGCATAGAATTCCATTGTGTATATATACCACATTTTCTTGATCCATTCATCTACTGAGGGGCATCTGGGTTGGTTCCATATCTTAGCTATGGTAAATAATGCTGCAATAAACATAGTTGTGCTGGTAGCTTTAGTGTGGTCTTGTTTGTAAACATTTGGGTAAATGCCCAAAAGTGGGATTGCTGGGTCATAGGGGAGCTCTATGTGAAGTCCTTTGAGGAACCTCCATACTGCTTTCCAAAGTGGTTGAACAAGTTTACATTCCCACCAACAATGCAGTAAGGTTCCCTTCTGTCAAAACCCCCCCAACAACCGGTGGTGGTAAAAGTCCTGAATTTTGCCATTCTAACTGGAGTGAGGTGGTATCTCAATGTTGTTTTGATTTGCATTTCTTTAATGGCTAGGGATGTTGAGCATTTCTTCATGTGTCTATTGGCCATCTTTCTTTCTTCTTCAGAGAAGTTTCTCTTTAAGTCTTTAGCCCACTTATTTATTGGGCAGTTGTTTCTTTTAGGATTTGTTGTTGTGACATTGCCCCATTTGTTAGGAAATGGAAAAACTTGGAAAAAATTGTATTAAGTGAAGTAAGCCAGGCCCAAAGAAACATAGGTCCCATGGTTTCCCTCATTTGCAATATCTAGTATATGTATGAGTCAAGCGGAAAAGGTCAGATAATGTGATCTTAGGAAAATGAACCCTTAGATATGTATTTTAAGGTTTTTTTTCTTTCATGCATTTGTTTCTAATGCATTTATAAGATTATCTCTTTGTTGCTTTATATGTCCCTCCCCCACAGTATAACCCCTGCTTTCACTATATTTGATGTCAGTATAACTTGTGGAGGAGATGGGGAAAAACAAGTCGTTTAAGGATACAGGTGGACCTTTGCAACAATGAGAAGTACAAGTTGTCATGTCGAAAACAAGCTTTACAATGTTGGTGTGGGGGGGAGGGGGAAGGAGGGGAGGGGGGGTTGGGTGGGAGGCTAGGAAGGGATGTGAAGGGTAAACAAAGGAGGAGGCTGCAATGCTTGGTAAGAAATGTACGCATTATCCTGCCCATGTAATTGTAACCCCTCTGTACAGTATGTTCACAAAAAAATAAAATTAAAAATTTTTAAAAATGATCATATTAAAATCCATTCCCATTTTCTAAGAGGAAACACATCAAGGTCAGGGGCATGTTTACTGGCTTCTCACTGCTCTCTGTATGGACATTTCATACAAGTTCCTAAACAGACTATTTTCATTCCTCCCATGCTCCCACTATAAGGTGCTTCCTTTTGAAAAGATGAATATGAATGTGGCTCTTTTCTAGCTTCAGGGCCCCTGGGTGAGCTCTAGGGAGCAGGAGGACTACAGCCAGCAGGTCTCAAGCAGTGCCGCTTCAGGAGACTATATCTCCTAGTAGAGGCAATATGATGTATGTGGTATCAAATAACCCTGAAAAACCATTTATAATGAGAGCAAGAAAAAGCTATATACACACGATGTACAAGCCCTAAGATTAAGTCCCAGAACTGGCACACAGAAGGAAAAAGGGAAAAAAGAAAAGGAAGGAAGGAAGGAAGGAAGGAAGGAAGGAAGGAAGGAAGGAAGGAAGGAAGGAAGGAAAGAAGGAAATATATAGAAAATGTTTCCACATCAACTCTGAAAAATAGTAATAATTGAATAACTCCAAGAAACATAAGACCTATATTCATTTTTGTTTGAAAATGTCAATATCACAGCATATATCAAAAACAACTAGAGTATGGAACTGTGCAGAGTTTCATAGTATATCTGTGAATGAGAAGATATGAGATGTGTGTGTATGTACACAAGAAATCTCAGAAGAGTTAGTACAGGATCACACTGATCCATTCTCCAGCTCCTAAGTCTGATCAGCCCTAGAGTCTTTGCAGTACACAGCTGATGTCACTCACCAAGCTAGAATGGTAGAATGGTGAAGTTTAACTATTGTGAGATGGTTGTTTATGATAGTCACACTTAGTCTTCTAAAGCAAAGGATTTATCATAATGCACTTTAGAGGAAAGCAATTTCTCCAACAGTTAATAATTGAACACCTGGGGAATCACTGTTGTGCCAGAGCCCTTATCTGCCCTTTTTTTTGGGGGGGGGTGTCGGTCGTGGGTCTTGAACTCTGGGCCTGGGTGCTGTCCCTGCGCTTTTCAGCTCAAGGAAAGTACTCTACCACTTGAGCCACAGCACCACCTCCAGTTTTCTGGTGGCTTATTGGAGATAAGAGTTTCACAGACTTTCCTGCCCAGGCTGGCTTTGAACCATGATCCTCAGATCTCAGCCTCCTGAGTAGCTAGGATAATAGGCCGGAGCCACCAGCGCCTGGCTTTACCTGCCCTATTTTTGAACCAACATGCCTACACTGGTCTAGGGTGGAACAGCTGCTCAAACCCCTCAAGTAGGGCCACCCCTTTTGTGTAGATCTTTTTTAAGGAGGATGCTTTAGAAGCAAGTCAAACAGAAACTTGCATCTTGGGCAGATGAATAGCAAGAAAGACAGGAACTAAAATGGATTAGCCAGATAGATTGAGGACACAAGTGGAGACTAACACAAGGCTATATAAACACTAATGTCTCATCTATTTATTTATTTAGCCTTGTATATATAGGCTACAGGTCTGCCAAACTATGAGAGCAGAAATGCATAACCTGTGCTGCTCTACATTTAAGGATATTGAGAGCTTAATATTTCACAGTGTCTGCTTCTATGAAAATATCACACTTGTACACAATTTGTTTTCATTGTGGCATAGTTATCTTCTGGAAAGAGTACTCATTATCTTGTCCATGACCTGAGACCCTCATCCATAATCCCAGACAGACCATCATCATGCCCTTCCTCAGCCTCTGTGGTTAGTTGGCACACATAAATGCTATCCTATGCCAGTGGATTTCCTTGACCTGGATCCTTCAGGGAAAGAGAAATGAGACTTTCAGAATATGAGCTCAAGACTATCAGAAGCTTACTTCCTTGCAGGTCTTGGGAAATGCTGTAGAAACAAATGAGAATCTCACAGAAGAACAGAAGAAAGAAGAGAAGTAAAAGAAAGGAGAGTAAGAATTAATGGTAAGCATTCCAGACCCAAAAGGGATCATCCCTAAGGCCAGTTATAGCTGGCCATTCAGCATCATCTTCCAGGAGCCAACAATTGGATGATTTTGCTTGGTTGTTTTTTTTTCTTGGGGGGGGTGTGTGGAAGGCTGGTGGCTGGGATTTCCTGAAAGTAGAGCCTGAGACAAAAACTTCCAAGTGGTTTAGAAAGTAATCCCAGAGTAGAACTGCAGAATAGGAGGTGGTAGGAATAGCGAAAGAGGGAAAGAGTAATAGAGTGCCTGATGCCTTTGGTCTCCACTTCAGGAGATAATCCATGCCCAGTCCAGCTAGGGCTCTTCAGATACTTGACTGCCTTCCTGAGCCAGACACTCTGCAGAAAGAATGGAGGATCTGCCCACTGGTTCCAGCTTCTATAACACAGGAGGTGTTCCTGATAGACGTTAACTCCCCTCAACTATCAATTGTATATGCATAAGTGCAGAAGTGAGCACCCCATATAGAGTCAGAGGAGCTAAAGGACTAGTTGTGACCTCTACATCACGGGAGGTGAAGGGTCAACTGAGAGCACATGTGTGAACCTAGGATGTATGAAAGGAAATGGAGTAAAAGCTGAGGGTGAAGGATTTTGAATTGATTCATAAAAGGTGTGTGATAGCATCGGTTAAACTATGATTATTGGTCAACACAGTATATGAACTTTCAGCTCTTGTCAAAACTAAAAGAAAATTTGGTTTTTCTCAAAAGCAAAATGGGGGAGGAGTGAACAGACTTGCAGCATGGTGGATTGCTGTGTTAGCTTCCTCTAAACATTCCATTTTTGTCCACAGTTTCTTAAATTATAGAGAGAAAAAAAGAGCTTTGGACCAAACTTGTAGGAGGAAAATGGTTCAGTGATTTTTCTGGTGCTTAATTTCACTCTCTGCCCTTAAGAATCAGACTTGGAAGAAAGAAAACACAGCCACCAGCGGAGAGGAAGCTCACTCCTGGCCAGCACTTCTTAGGAGTGCTGTGACCTAACACCTCCAGTTAGGCCCACCCTAAAGTGCACTGAGGACAGCGTTTCCGGCCCAGACCCAGACTTTCATTTCTCAGCTCATGTGATGTCACCAAATTCATAGTGCAGCCTTTCAATTGTTCACGTTGGATCAGCAAACTTTCTTTGTTCAGAAGCAGCACTGAATTCAACCCAATTGTTCTGAATTTCTATTTTTTCTTGTATATCAGGCTAAATTTTCTTACATTCTCTTATCTCTTTATATACAAGGTTTCTTTAAAAATTTTGCCCACTTTTTAAACTTCTTTTCATTGTATATGATTGAATTAACTAGTTCACCATTATCTAATATTTTTAAGATATATTCTAAATATCTTGTGTTTCCAGTATTAAAAAAGAACAAGATTTGCTTTGTGCCCTAATTGGAAAGTATTTTTTTTACTAATTACTCTCATCTATTAATTAATTTCTACTCTCATTAATTAATTTACTCTCATCTACTAATTTTTACTAATTATTCCCATCTAGTAATTAATCTCATCAATGTGTGGCAGAGGCTATAAATTATGACAAGGTGACAAGAATAATCTTAATTTTTAATATTTTTATGCCAGTATTGGGACTTGAACCCAGGGCCACTTGCTCTCACTTGGCTTTTATTCAAACATGCAGTCTACCACTTGATCCACTCCTTCACTTCTGGGGTTGGCCAATTAATTGGAAATAAGAATTTCATCGACTGTCTCTGCCCAGATTGGCTTCTAACTGCAATCCTCAGATCTCAGCCTCCTGAGTACCCATGATAATAAATATAAGCCACCAGCACCTGGTTCTTTGAAATTTTTTACCAATTTACTAAATTACTTTTACTCTGTGTTATATTTTAATTTATAGTTTTATTCTGGCCTTTGGAAAGATTTACACCTTTTACTATTATTTATGTTGGAACACTTAATTTTGATTTTCATTTATTATAATCATTGTCTTCTTTATTTATCTCCTAGCCACTGGCTTATGAGTACCCACCAAAAATGAAATTAACGTGTCTATTGTACTTCTCTACCAATCAATATTACTACTGGTACTCACATTGTTGAAGATGTTCTTAATTCCAGTCACTGATTTATTCTTTACAACACTTTTTTGGTATTGAATTTTATATAAGTTCATTTTCTATTACAAAAAAATATGCTATATAGTATATCTTTTCTTTTTTGTTCATTTTTTATTGTAAAAATACTGTATAGAGGGGTTACAATTACATGGGCAAGGTAATGAGTACATTTCTTATCAAGCATTGTTGACTCCTTCTTTGTTTCCCCTTCCCATCCCTTCCCATCTCCCCCACACACACCCCCCCCACCCCTGCCAAAGTTGTAAAGTTCGTTTTTCTACATAACGACTTGCATATCTCATTTTTGCAATGGGTCCAACTGTATCCCTATTTAAACGATTTGTTTTTGCCCTTCCCCTCCACAAACTATACCAACATTAAATACAGTGAAAGCAGGGGTTATACTGTGGGGGAGGGAAATACAAAGCAACAAAGAAATCATCTTATAAATATGTTAGAAACAATAGCAAGAAAGAAAAAACATTTGAATACTTATCTTGGAGTTCATTTCACCTAACATCAACTTATCTGACCTTTTCTACTTGTCTCAGACATATACTAGTTATTGCAAATAAGGGAAGCCATGGGACCTATGTTTCTTTGCGCCTGGCTTACTTCACTTAATATAATTTTTTCCAAGTCTTTTCATTTCCTAACAAATAGGGCATTGTCATTCTTTCTGATGGAGGCATAGAATTCCATTGTTCATATATACCACATTTTCTTCATCGACTGAGGGGCATCTGGGTTGGTTCCATATCTTAGCTATGGTAAATAATGCTGCAATAAACAGAGTTGTGCTGGTAGGTTTAGTATGGTCTTGTTAGAAACTTCTCTGAAGAGGAAAGAAGGATACCCAATAGACACATGAAGAAATGTTCTACCTCTCTAGCCATAAAAGAATTAGAATAGCTATAATCAAGAACTCTAATAACAACAGATGCTGGAGGGGATGTGGACAGAAGGGAACCTTACTGCATTGTTGGTGGGAGTGTAAACTTGTTCAACCACCTTGGAAAGTAGCATGGAAGTTCCTCAAAAGACTCCACATAGAGTTCCCCTATGACCCAGAAATCCCACTTTGGGACATTTGTCCAACACTTTTTTTTTTAATTTGGCTTTGCCACTATACATAGAACAGGATTTGAAGATATAATAGTTATTATTGCATGTATCATGCAAATGCATTTGACAATTCTTTGTAAAGAATTATTATAAAAAGGACTTAAAGAAATGTTAGAAATTCTAATGAACCTTAAAGCTATTAAAACATTAAATTCACAATAAAATCAAATTTGGCCAATTAATAAGTCTTTGGCTCAGTTGCTCCATGTATGTAATTATCTAAGGTGGAAAATTTTTTTTACATAAACTCAAGACCTAAAGGTGAAAAGATTGTCTTTCTACTCATTTTATTAATACTACATAGCCTTAACATTAAATCTGACAAAATTAATACAAAAAATTAAAGTGCAAACCAATATTATCATAAAAATTCTATGAGAAAGCAGTGCTCATTTTACCCAGACTATATAAGAAGCATAGTACTTCAGAAGGGAAAACATGAAAACTAGAGCCTAGAGCTGGTGGCTCACACGTGTCACTCTAGTTACTCAAGTGGCTGAGATCTGGGAGTTGCAGTTCCAAGCCAGCCAAAGCAGTAAAGTCCCTGGGGCTCCTTAATTAGTTACCAGAAAAGCAAGAAGTGGAGGTGTGGCTTAAGTGGTAGAGTGTTAGAGAGCCAAAAAGCTCAGGGACAGCACTCAGGCCCTGAGTCCAAGCCTCAGGACCAACACACACACACACACACACACACACACACACACACACACACACACATCTAGAAAGGATAAGGGAAATAAAACTATATAATAAACTTGTTCATTTAAATGTGAATATATAAACTATCAAATAGTATTATATAAACATTCTAGAGTATTATTCTGGGCTAAGGAATAAGGTATGCACCCCTGTCCCCCTCTTTGTAACAAGCTGAGTTAAGCTCAATAGCTGTTCTTGTTCCCACTGGGAAAACAGAGCCACCCTTATGGTTCACATCCTAAGACCTGGCATTTGCAGGAAAACCAGTGGAACTGGACATCATCATATTAAATGAAGTAAGTTAGGCTCATAAGGACAAAGGCCACATGTTTTCTCTCATGTGGACAATCTAGACCTAAAGATATTATAGGTAATAATATTTATTTTATCCTGAGATATCATATAATGTAAATAAAGCTGTGAGCCTACTCTCTGAAACCTGTAAAGTAACTGAACAGTTAGCACAGTGATTACATTCTTTGTTGCTGGATAAGCCACTCCCTGTGATTGAGGAAGGCTGATGTAGAAATCTGACCCCACAATAGTGTCCATGCTTGGATCCTCAAGCTTAATGCTGAGAACTTGCCCAGGACAGCAGTGCATTTCCAGAGAAATCTATGATTGCATTCAGGGGGAGGAGAAACATCATGACTGAGACATCTTCGTGTTCGTGTCTGGATGGTACTCGATGTCATTCTGATGTCAAAACAAGACAAAGAGAAAACTAGAAAGCAGATTTTAAGCAGAGAACAGAGTGAGGGCAGCTTCTACACAATTGCTGTGACTGAGATGAGGAATGGCATTCCTATGCACTGTGCATTTCCTGGGCTCCCTCACTGGAGAAGAAACACAAAGGAAAGCCGCCTCTCTTCCTGAGACAGACCCAGGGCCTTCAATGCATTCTGCTTGACTGGACTTACTGATTTTGCTTCCTGGCAGAAGGGAGAGGGAAAGCCAAAGAGAAATTGCAGGAGAAGAAGACCGGAGATAAACCCTCAGCCTTTGATTTGCTTTAAGGTCAGTGACACAAAGATGGGGGACAGAAAGAAAAGTGCCACCCCATCTTCCTCCTGCCTATAAGAAGAGTGACTTGCTGACTATAGAAGCCCCTAATTAGTATACCCGTCTTTGCTCAAATGGCCAGTCATTTAGCATTAGCACTAAACAATTTCTTCAGTCCCTGACATGGCCTTTAGGTCTCTTTTCTTGTATGTCAGCTAAAGGGCCACTAAGTGTCATCAGGAAGTATAGTTATGGCATTTTGTTTTATCTAACTCTCCATCCAACAAATATGGATTCTGTGTGATTCTATGGGAGGGGGTGTTGAATATTTGTATATGTGTTTCAAAAGTCTAGACCATAAGCAGATAACCAGGTTTGTTCACAGATAGGCTATTCACACACAGCCTCAATTTTCCATTTATTTACTGGCTCACACCTACTAAATGATAGGGTGAAGGACTAAATACAGCTCTATTTAAATCAAGGCCTACAAAGATCTTAGGGCACCAATGTGCTGGAATTATTAGTTATCGTTTAGTTATTAGTTATCATTTTGAGGGCCTTCCCATCAGAATTTGCAGAAATGAGCCCTTGTTGGAGGAGTTTAGCATAGCAGACTTTGCTATCTACTATCTTCTGTCCAAATTTTGTAGCTTCTTTTCATCAGCATCATGGCTGCGTTGTAAATCTCTTCTGAGTATCTTTACCTACCTGCTTTCTGCATCTCATATATTCTCCAATCTATCACAGATGCAGTATATTTTCCACTGCCCCACGATTTGCACTCTCCGAGGAAGCATGGCACAGAGCTTAGAACACCATGTCTGTAGCTGCTTGCCTCCAGCCATCTCCATTGCTTACTAACTGCATGACCTTGCAGAGACAATCCTTCAGCCTTTCTATGTCTCAGCTTTGTTAGGCACATCCATAAAATTGGGTAATAAGAGTGGATCACTACTAGGTGCTATGGTGCACATTTGTAATAGGTTCTTGAGCAGCTGAGGTAGGAGAATTGCAAGTTCAGGGCCAGCCTGAACTAGATAAATACACCCTGGCTCAAAACATAAAAGGGAGATCCTTTTAGGGGTGTAGTTCAATGGTAGAGTGTTTGCCTAGCATTTGAGTGGTCCTGGCTGAGTTGAACCCTCTGTACCTCACAAAAAAGAAATAGTTTAGGCTTGTAGATTTATTTTGAGGGTAGAATGAGATAATAAAAGACATGACTATCAAGGCTGGAAGGCCTGGTTCAAGCAGTAGAGCACCTACTTAGCCAGCAAACACAAAATCCTGATTTAAAACCTAGCTGTTATCAGTGGTTGCAATGATTTCTCCATTGTAATCTGTCCAAAGCTTTCACACTTCCTTTCAAAGAGCATCTTTTCTGTTATACACTTCCAAGTCCATCTGCTACACAGGATTTGATCTGTCTTACCTCCAACAATAGTTAGTCTTTCACTTATATCTATTATGCAAATTATAAGAGATCATTGTAAACTCTTGAAATTGTTTTGAGAAAAGCATATCATTTTTCACATGTGCTAACAAAGTTCTGTGGATGACTATTACATCCTTCTTGAGGTGCATTGGAAGGCTAGGAACCGTGACTATCTGCAGCATCCATTTCACCTAGGTCCTGGTTAGAGAGACATCGCTCTCCTCCACAGATGAATTCCATCAGGAATTACACTAAGCAAGGTCCCCAGTGCCCCTCATACACTAAAGCACGGTAGGAAGCAAGTCACTAAACTCAGCTTTGCAGGTTGTGAAAAAGCAAGGTCTGTACTTTCACAGAAGTTCACTGATGATGGTGAAACTTCTGCCTTGGGGATCTACTGAGAAAACTGGACCCAGTCTTTAGATCCAAACTCTTAACTATGAATTCATGTAATCCTAAGTAAATTCCATTGCTTACCCAAGCCACCATTATGTAGTTGTTACAAAGTTAATGTCAAGATACAAACTCAAGACCAGGCTTTCCCTCATACTGCTGAGATTAGAGGAAATGCATAGAATGGAGTCTAAACATGTTGACCAAGGCGTGGACGGTGGTTTTGATAGGTGGGGATTGAAGGCTGTTGCATCTCTGGTTTATGTGGGGGAAAGAAACTGAGTACAAGACAGTCACTATGGAGGTATATGACAACCTGATTTCTCCTTTTTCTCTTCAGAAGTATCAATGCTCTTCGCATTTCTTTTTTTCTTTTTTTTATTGTGAAAATACTGTACAGAGGGGTTACAATTACATGGGCAAGATAATGAGTACATTTCTTATCAAGCATTGTAGCCTTCTCCTTTGTTTCCCCTTCCCATCTTATTTCAAATCCAATAAAAGGACAAAAAGTTTCAGGACATTTTGCTTGAGGAAAAACTTGTTTTGAAAGCTTAATTATTTTAATTTCTTGAGTCTTCATAAGTCTGAGGCTTTCTTCTGATTTTTAAAACTGTTTCTAAGTTCCATAGATTTATGTTTGATTTTTCAATGACAATTTCCTTTTATAAGAACTTTATTATTTTCATTGTGTGGAGTTGATGTTTTTTGAAGTTGGCTTTTCTAAGAGAACAAACAAGTTGTTCATCATTTCTTAATGTTGATACTCAGAATGAACCCAGCACCCCAGCATACAGGGACATTACAAAAGCTCTGACAAAAAATGTAATTGTTCTCCACTGCTTAGGATGGACAAAGTGATTTAGTAAAACTACTTGGGTAAATATTGGGAGCTAGGAGTCCATTTATCTGATTTAAAAGTTGTACGATGTCAGACCTGGTGACTTATCCCTGTAATCCTAGCTACTAATAAAGCTGAGATTTAGGGATCTTGGTTCGAAGCCATCCTAGGCAGCAAAGTCCATGAAATTCTAATCTCCAGTTAACTACCAAAATCTGGAAGTAGAGCTATGACTTGGGTGATAGAGCACAAAAGCTGAGAGCCCTGAGTTCAAACCCTAGGATTGTCACAAAGATCAAAGGAGTTGAAGTTGAATGTGATCCTAAAAATCAAGCAGGTCTACCTCTTCATCCGCTCCAGGAGGAAAAAAGGCTGTGAAAGCTTCTCAGTATCACAGAGCTGACCCTGACTTTCCTTAGAGCTGGCACAAACATAATGGAATATACCAGGCCGGGGGATGTCTTATCTTCTGTCTGCCACAGATAGTCGGTTCAAGGATTTGGGTTCTCATGAAACCAACCACTTTGATGCAACAAGCTAAGCTCTCATATAGGACTGTTGCGGAAGTTGAAGCCCCCAGAACAAGGTCAATCCTTAGGAATGGATGTACCACATACGGGCCCAGCCAGAAATGAGGCCTGAGCAGCAGACACAAGTCCACACTCTATCCTCCTCCTGGGATGGTGTCGGAGTGGACTTCGAATCACATCCATGACCCATGCTGTTTTCCCTCTGCATTATCCAATTCTCCACCTAGCAGAGGCTTCTCCACGAGTCGTGTGAAGAGCAACTCCAAGCAGTACTGAAGTAGGCCAATGACCTCCTTTTATAGATAAGGGAAAAGAAGCCCAGATCCGCTGTCTGGGTTACATGCATCACTAAACACAGATCCAGGACACAGCGAGGTGAATGGAGGCATCACAGTTCTCCCTGATCTGCGGGAAATTACACCATATGCTTCGTAAAGGAGCCGATAGAGTCCAACAAGGGGACTCCCCAGGCCTGTACTACTCCTGGCTTGATCCTTGTAGGTACTTTATCACCTATCTCATGGATCTCAATGGTACAAGAGACCAGGCCCGAGAAGCATCACTCATGCTTCCCACAGACAATAAGGACAAACCCTTAAATTCTTCCACTCCCAATTATCTTAGCCACCAATGAATGTCCAAGTCAACCAAGTCATCCTTTAGGCACTAGGCCTCTCTACCTTCAACCCTAATGCGAGTTTCCACTTCTTAGCAAGTCCCCACACTATTCTGTAGTGCTTTCTGCAATCCTCTATCTAATATCCATAAAATGCCCTGTCTCCTCCTCTTCTCTTTAGTTTTCCTTTTCCTCCCACAACTCGCTGACACCTGACTAACCTAGGTAGATTTATTCTTTAGGGATCTTTCTAAGTGGAGACTGCTCTTCTCTTTTACAATCCCTAGTATTTCAGGGTCCAACAGAGAGTTAGATAATGTCTTTTTGTTTAATTCTTTCTCTCTTCTTTCTTTCTTTTTCTCTTCTTTCTTTCTTTCTTGCTTGCTTTCTTGCTTTCTTTCTTTTTTTGCGAATTCCCAGAAACAAATCATCTCTCTATGTGTCTTTTTGTGTCTCTCTGTCTCTCTGTCTGTGTCTGTCTGTGTCTGTATGTCTCTCCCTCACATACACACACACATACACACACACACACATATACACACACACGTGCGCGTGTCATCTTCCCATGTCATGAACCATGATCCTCCAATCTCAACCTCCAAAGTAGCTGAGATTATAAGTGTGAGCCACTTCACTCAACTAAAATCTCTTTAAATATTTGTGCCAAGAAACCTTGCAATATGCTTTTATTATTATGGTCCTTTTCTTGTGTATACTTAATCCCTTCAATGAAAGATTTTCAAAATGACAAATCATCACTAATATTGCTGGTTTTGATCATTTCTATGTCCCATTAAAATGACAGAAATATACAAAATGAGAGACAGAAGCTGGGTGCTGGTGGCTCACACCAGTAATCCTAACTACTCAAGAGGCTGAGATCTGAGGATCATGGTTCAAAGCCAACCCGTGCAGGAAAGTCTCTGAGACTCTTATCTCTAGTTAACCACCAGAAAACTGGAAGTGGTGCTGTGGCTCAAGTGGTCTCAAGTGGTAGAGCACTAACCTTGAGCTGAAGAGCTGAGGGACAGCGCCCGGGCCCAGACTTCAAGCTCCATGACCAACAAAAGAGAGAGAGAGAGAGAGAGAGAGAGAGAAGAGATAGTTTGAGAGAAAAGTAGAGAAATATAGATAATTAACATTGAAAATACTTAATAAACAGAACAGGCAAAAAGCAAAATAAAACATGAGGTAGATCTATACCTTCAAGGGTTTTCTTTTTTTATAGTAGCTTCAAATGTTACAATTTAGATCTTTGTTATTTGGAGTTTGACGTTTGTACAGGGTGAGAGATGAAGCTCTAGTTCAAATCTCCTTCATGTGTAGAACCAGTTTTCCAAGCATCATTTGTTGAAGACCCTGTTTTTTCTCCAGTGTACAGTTTTTACTCCTCTGCCAAAAATCAGATGACTGTAACTGGGTTGTTTTATTGCCAGGTCTTTTATTATGCTGAATTGATCTTCATGTCTGTTTTTCTGCCAGTACCAAAAGCTGTTTTTATTACTATGGCTGTGTCATATAATTTGAAGTCTGGTATTATAATACCTCCAGCAGTGTGCTTTTTACTCAGGATTACTTTTGTTATTCGGAATCTTTACTGCTTCCATGTGATTTTTAGATTTATTTCTCTACTTTTTCAAAGGGTGACATTGGAAGTTTTGTGGGTATTGCATTGAATATATTGATGACTTTTTTGGCAGTGTGACCATTTTTATATTAATTCTGTCAATCCATGAGCACAGGAGATCTTTCCATTTTCTGTTGTTTTCTTCAATGTCTATATTCAAATTTTTATAGTTTTCATTGCAGACTTTTCATCTCCTTGGTTAAGTTTTATTACTAGATTGATTTGCTTTTTTGTTGTTGCTTTGTTGTCTTCTGCTTGAGTCCACTGTGAGTGTAATTGTTTTTCTGTTCATTTGGGGACCTTGAAAAGCCACTGTTTTTTTTTTAATTTTAATTTTATTGCCACAGTGATGTACATAGGGTTATGGTTACATAAGTAAGGTAGTGAGTACATTTCTTTTGAAACTTGTTACCCACCTCCCTCATTTTTCTGCCACTTTCCCTCCTGATCCCCTCCCCAAGATGAACAGATCATTTCCAACGTATTATCTTGTGAGTAGCACTGTTGCATTGGTTTCTCCTTTTTCCTTTGTCTCACCATTTTTTTGTTCCCTTTCCTTTCCCTAATTCAGATAAACATATATATATATATATATACATAATTTATATATTACCCAGGGCACTAAAATCAAATACAGTGGCAACAGAGGATAAATCATAGAAACACAAAAGGAAAAGGGAGGGGAGAGTTGGGGAGATGGTAGAGGAAAAACAAAGGAAGAGGTAACAATGTTCGATACGAAATATACTCATTACCTTACTCATGTAACTGTAACCCCTCTGTACACTATTTTTACAATAAAAACATTTTTAAAAGTACAACATTAAAAACAGCAACAACAACAACAAAGAAAAATCTCTTGTGTTCACATCTTGGAGTTCATTTCACTTATCATCATCTTATATGGTCATATGTACATAGCTATTGAGCTAACCACAGAAACTGGAGGGGATGTGGCCAAAAGGGCCACACTGTTGGTGAAAGTATACTACACTGGTGAAAGTACTACACTGTTGGTGAAAGTATAAACTTGTTCAACCACTCTGGAAAGTAGTATGGAGGTTCCTCAAAAGACTCCACATAGAGCTCCCCTGTGACCCAGCAATCCCACTTCTGGGCATTTACCCAAATGATTACAAACAAGGCTATACTAAAGCTACCAGCACAACTATGTTTATTGGAGCATTATTTACTATAGCTAAGATATGGAAACAACCCAGATGCCCCTCAGGAGATGAATGGATCAAGAAAATGTGATATATATATATATATATATATGTATGTATATATATACACACACACACATACACACACACAAACACAGAGATGGGTCAGATGCTGATGGCTCCCAACTATAATCTTAGCTACTCAGGAGGCTGAAATCTGAGGAGCATGGTCCAAAGCCAGCATGAGCAAACAAATCTATGTGACTCTTTTCTCCAACTAGCCAGCAAAAAGTTGAAGTGAAAGCATGCTAAAAGTCATGATTCTTGAACAAGAACCACCACTGCCAAAAGCACAGAGCATTTTCGAGTATCAGATTACAATGTAGAACTAAGAATGCCTGTCATATAAAAACATACATGGAATAGAGGTTGAAATATTTTTTAATTATTTTAAAAATAATTTTAAAAAATTATTATAGAGAAAGGAATATAAAATATAAAAACACAATATTCTTAGGTAATAGGAAAACATTGGATTCATTGTTTTGCAAGCAGCTTCAATAAGAGAAAAACTTGGAAGAAAAAGGAAGGAATATCAGAGATAAAAGATAATAACATAAATAAGAAAACATAACATATTTAAAATGTGTTAAGCCAGGTATTCATTCGTGGAACCCTAGCTACTCTGGCGGCTGTGATCAAAGTTTGAAGACAGTCTGGGTAGGAAAGTCTGTGAGATTCTTTTTTCTACTCAACTATCAAAAACCCAGATGTGGAACTATGGCTCAATAGTAGAGCACTAGCCTTGAGAACAAAAGCTCGGAGACAACACCCAGGCCCTGAGTTCAAGTCCCAGGACCAGCACCAAAAATTAAAGTTAATTGGCCAGGCACAATGGCTCATGCCCATGATCCCAGCTTCACACAAGGCAGAGATTGGGGAGATAAAGATTTCGGCTAGCCTAGACAAAATGCTGTACAGACTCTCATCCCAATGAGTAAGCAAGGGTAAGGGTACATGCCTGTAATGCATCTACATGGAAGACTGTATATAGGAGGATCTTGGGTGGAGTCTGTCTCTAGGCCCTACATGAATAATGACTAAAGCCTAAAAGGGCATGGCTTAAGTGCTAGAGTACCTGCCTACCAAGTAGCTTGTCAAACAAATAAAGAGGAAGTAAGTTAAAGAAACAGGACATGAAGGAAAAAAGCAAACATCTTTCTAGCATCTGTCTGTTAAGAATACAATGTGAATAGTCATATATACTGCTGCAATACCTAGTAGTAAACACACACACACTCACACACACATACACACACAAAAGGTGCATAATGACATAAAGAACAGACTAAAAAAAAATCACAATCAGAACTCTCATTCAAAAATTATGCTAATTTTCACATTTAGATATTTTTCTAATTCTAATAGTCTTTTTTCTTTTGGGGGGGGGGTGTTCCGGTCGTGGGTCCTGAACTCTGGGCCTGGGCGCTGTCCCTCAGCTCTTCAGCTCAAGGCTAGCGCTCTACCACTTGAGCCACAGTGCCACTTCTGGCTTTTTTCTTTTTGCTTATGTGGTGCTGAGGAATCGAACCTAGGGCCTTGAGCATGCAAGGCAAGCGCTCTACCACTGAGCCACCTTCCCAGCCCAGACTTTTTTTCTCTTATGACCTTTACTATGCGTATATCAGTGTGCCAGCATACACATGCACTTCACACTTTGTAAATTTAATTCTTTTCATATAGCTCTGTGCTAGTGGAAGAATACCTATGGCAAAAGATTTGATACTCATGTGCTTTTTCTAATTTTCCTTTGTAAATGTGTGATGAAAGCAAAAGCCTCATTTAACACTAAATATCCAATACAGATCTATATTCCATATGATGGATGCTGTGTATATTAGAATACATATAAAAAGGTAAATATTATTTCATGTCAGTATTCAACATCTTGGATCTGCTTGTCTTACATCAGAGACAGATTTCCCAGCTCAAAAACAAAATAAGCAAATGTAATTATAAATATTTTTAACTTCACTCTTCTCTGTTTAGCAATTAGTTACATTTTAGAAGAAATTGCAGATGTTGCCAGTTATTTAAGAGTAGAATGAACATAACTAGCAATTGTTAGAGAAATAATAAGGTATTGGAGAAGTGATTGCTCTGATGTGTTTTAATCAATAAGTAAAGCCAATGAGCTGAGTGCAAGTTTGCTATTGATCTTCTATAGTTACTAAATTCACATGTAATGTAAATATTCTATTTGCAGCTAGGACTGCTGGACTCTCATTGAGTCATTTGCTTGGCAAAAAGTTAATATACTACTTTCTGTACTTCCATTTTACTCATGTGATATTGGTAAAAAAAAAAACAAAATATTTAATCGTTCCAATGTTCTTTTGAATAATTAAATTATTGTGAGGCTTTTTTGGCATATTTTCTCCCTGATAGAGATTGGCTGAGAATAATTCATCATGAAGTTGAATAATAGCTATGACTATGTGTTACAAGAACATAATGAGCTTAGAACATTTTTAATACTGAATCAATTAAACTCAAAGTGTAAATAGAAAAGAGATAAATGGAAGGAGAGAAAGAGAGAGAGAATTGGTCCTGGGGCTTAAAATTCAGGGTGCAGGCACTGTTCCTAAACTTTTTTTGTTCGAGCTAGCACTCTACCACATGAGGCACAGCTTCACTTCTAGCCGTTGGTGGTTCATTAGAGATAAGTCCAAATTAACTTTCCTGCCTAGGCTGGTATGAGATCTTCAGATCTCTGCCTCCTGAGTAACTAGGATTACAAGTGTGAGACACTGAGATCCAGCTAAATAGAGAGTTTTTATCATCATGAGGCAATCATGTTATATCACTACAATTTCTACAGTGAGTTCTCAACTTTATTTTCTCAGAGAATATCACCAGTTATTTCAAAGCTGTGATTCTTAAAACTTCAGCTCTCATTCTTTTTTCTTTTTTCTTTCTTTCTTTTTATTGAGAAAATACTGTACAGAGGGGTTACAATTATATGGACAAGGTAATGAGTACATTTCTTATCAAGCATTGTCAGCTCTCATTCTTGAGCCAGTTTCTTTTAAGACTCAACCTCTCATTGGCAGGCATGGTGGACTTTACTGGAGGGTAAGAAATCTATTGGGATCAAAGCTGCATCATCTCAGGGCTGGCCCACAACAGAAGTTTACTGAGTTACAATAGGTGACTCATTAGTTTTATTGGAGCCCAATATGTGGCAGACGGCCCATTGGCTACCCAGCAATCTTTTCAAATGTGCTCCTAGATTTTAGTTTACACAGACCTCCAAGTAGCTTACCTCCAGTAAGTAGCTTATGTCTAACTCCATTGAAAGATCAAACATCCAATATCTAATATCTGATATGAATATAGCCATTCCAGCTTCTATATTATTAATCTATTCATCCAATATATTTTTCTGTGTGTGTGTGGTTTTTTTTTTGCATTTGATACATCTATACTTAAAGTGAATTCTTTATGGATGGCATAGATTCTGGAAAGGGCTCTACTTGTCTGCTTGTTAACTTCCTATTGCACAGCGAAGTCTTTTTCAGACACTGGGAGTGCAGCATGGAATGCAGGCAGAAGGTATAAGCAGCATTCTGTTCCTAGCCAGGAGAGTGAATCTCAGTATTTGAAATTAGAAGAGAAATATTGATTATGAGCATTTTGTAACTGGATCTGGCATGCAGGGCATTTTTCTATGCTTTCCACATTCTCTACAGTCCAAAATCTCATCTTAAGATCCTGTCTCCCAATCAGTGCTGCTTTGCTTCCATTCCATTCTGACCACCGGCTTCCTGAGTGTAACTGATAGCATATGACACCTTTCCGCATACCACTTTCCAAAATTATAGCTTGGTCTGCGATGATTACAGCTCTGAGAGATGCTTCCTCTCTCTTTAGCACTATCCGTCTGCAAATTGCATTGAATTAAAGGCTGTTCTGCAGAGGTCCTGAAGAAGGCACATTTTTAGGGAGACTTGCCCTGGTCTCATTCTAGAAACCATAATTCCTATAGCGTAGGAGAGGGAGGAAATCAATCCTACTCACTTACCCACAAGCCAGATGCTAAGATTGTAGTAGTGGCAGAAGATAAATAAAGCAGGCTGAACCACAAAAGGAGACTCCAGAAGTAGGTGACATGATGTGACCTAGAAAGGCTTGCTTTGAGAAGACCAATGACAGAGACAGGAGAGAGAGGACTGCTTCTGCAGAGGGAAGGGAACTCAGAGAAAGAACAGAAAAGTTCCTTCATTATGCTGGGTGGATAGTGCCCCACAACAAAGCAGATTTTGAGATGAAGCTTAGTATATAGAAATTTTATTTTAATATTTGATATGTATATAGCCATTACAGCTTCTGTGTTATTAATCTGTTCATATATTTTCTGTTTTTTTAACTTTTTAACTTTTGATACAACTACACTAATTTACTTAAAATGAGTTCCTTACAGATGACATAGTTTCTGTATAATTAAAGCAATTAACAATTTATATTTTTATTATATTTAATTACTTGTACAAAAGAGTTTCAGTTCAACATATCAATTTATGAGCACAATGCATCTTGATCAGTGTCACCCCTTCTATCATTCTCCCACCATCTGTACAGATCCTACCCATCCCATCTCTCCCAACTCTAACCATCTCCTCCAAGATATCAGGTTCCATTTTCTCTTAGCACATAGGAATTTTATTAAAGATAATCTCGGAAAAAGAAGGAGGTAGAGTTAAGCAAGGAAGCTGGCAAGTTAGCTCTTCTTCTGGGTTCTATGACAGCAATTCTTTTTTTTTTAATTTTTATTTATTTTTTATTGTGAAAATACTGTATAGAGGGGTTACAATTACATGGGCAAGATAATGAGTACATTTCTTATCAAGCATTGTAGCCTCCTCCTTTGTTTCCCTTCCCATCCCTTTCCATCCTCCCCCCCGCCCCCCCCACCCCATCCTCCCCTCCCACCAAAGTTGAAAAGTTCGTTTTCGACATGACAACTTGTACTTCTCATTGTTGCAACGGGTCCACCTGTATCCTTATTTAAATGACTTGTTTTTCCCCTTCCCCTCCACAAGTTATACTGGCATCAAATACAGTGAAAGCAGGGGTTATACTGTGGGGGAGAGACATACAAAGCTACAAAGAAATAATCTTATAAATGCATTAGAAACAAATGCATGAAAGAAAAAAACATTTGAATACATATCTTAGGGTTCATTTTCCTAACATCACCTTATCTGACCTTTTCTGCTTGACTCATACATATACTAGATATTGCAAATAAGGGAAACCATGGGACCTATGCTTCTTTGGGCTTGGCTTACTTCACTTAATATAATTTTTTCCAAGTCTTCCCATTTCCTAACAAATGGGGCAATGTCATTCTTTCTGATGGAGGCACAGAATTTCATTGTGTATATATACCACATTTTCTTAATCCATTCATCTACTGAGGGGCATCTGGGTTGGTTCCATATCTTAGTTATAGTAAATAATGCTGCAATAAACATAGTTGTGTTAGTAGCTTTAGTGTGGTCTTGTTTGTAAACATTTGGGTAAATGCCCAAAAGTGGGATTGCTGGGTCATAGGGGAGCTCTATGTGGAGTCTTTTGAGGAACCTCCATATGACTTTCCAAAGTGGTTGAACAAGTTTACACTCCCACCAACAATGTAGTAGGGTTCCCTTCTGTCCACATCCCCTCCAGCATCTGTTGTTAGTAGAGTTCTTGATTTTTGCCATTCTAACTGGGGTGAGGTGGTATCTCAATGTCGTTTTGATTTGCATTTCTTTTATGGCTAGGGAGGTTGAGCATTTCTTCATGTATGACAGCAATTCTTAAGTCAGTTATTAGGCTGGCCCAAGATACAGGAATAAGTTTGGGGAAAGCATCTCTTTTCAGTTCTAGCGCTTTCCAAAGAAGGCTAAGTAAGAGCTGTCTTAATAGAACCCACACTCAGCCTCTGGGAAAGTGAACTCATCCTGCCTGCTAATCTAGGTATCCATTATAGCTCACCCTTTGCCCCATTTAGATCCAGTGCTTCACATAAGGGCTATGAGAAGCCACTGAAGGGTACTATAGGACTGAAACAGGAAAGGATGCTAACAGGAAACAATGCAGCCTTTGCTGCAGCAGCTGGTCATAAAGTACAACGGATACTTCTAGTCCCCCTCCTTTTCTGTTCATTCTGGATTCTGTGCCCTTGCTAGCTCCTCCTCTCATCCCAGTGGGTTACTGGGTTGTGATCCACCTGCACATGCCTAAAAACATCCCAGTGCCTGCTCACAGCAGCTTTCTTTGGCTCAAGCTGCTACATTTGCCAGCTTGCCATGAAAGCTGGGCAAGGAGAGAATGGAAGAAGGTACCCAGGGGTATTATTTAAGTACTAAATATCTTTTTTCCTGCCCTCACTCCAACAATAACCGAGGACCAGAAAAACGTTGCCATTATGTTACTTGAAGCAATCTTCCTATGTCTCAGTTTTGGAGAAGGTATTCATCCCATGTATTCGTCTTAAATCGAGGCTAGCTAGGACTGCACAGTGATTCCAGAATCGCCAGGAAGGAGCGCCGACTCTTGGAAATTAGGTTGCAGCAGAGTACACATTAGCATCCCAAGGTCTCATTTCTGAATCCATTTATGCTGCTTTCAGCATTACCAACAGCCAGCGCTTCATTCTTGATTCTCTGACATGAACGGCAGGACGTGGTGAGGAGAGGCTGAGAAGAGCATCCCATGTCACACCTGCCAGCTCGGCTGATTACGGATCTCATCAGTTCATCAGTGTCACGTGGTATTTTGGCAAGAGTGGCTCAAGTGGTTCATGTGATTTTGCAGAGCAGTACCTCCACCCCCATTCTTGCACCTCTCTGGGCAATATTTTGACAAGTCAGATCCATCTGCACTACCAGAAGGGCTTTTCCTCTAGTCAGGGCGTCTCTCCTCTCCTCATTGTTTCATCATCATTTAAGGCCACAATCTGCACTGTGTTTTTTTGCTGAATAGAAGTGAGAAATGTGGTTTTAAAAAGAGAGAGAGAGATCGGGTTTTTGTTGTTGTTCATGTTTGTTTTGTTTAATGTGGAGTTGGCTTTTAAGAAGAGTTGAAGCTAGAGAGAAGGAAGGAAGTATTTGGGGGATAAACTCATTGAGGGCTGAAGAAGAAATATTTGGAAATGCCAAGAAATAACATCTCAGGGGATGCTGATAAAGTGCCAGGAGAGAAGATAAATAAGGAGAGAAAACAAAATGTCAGCAGTCTGCATTGCAAGGGATGAGCAAGTCATTGAAAGCCACAGGGGTAAGATTAAGATGTTCAGGCTTTCCCCAAAGACCATGGCACACCTTGGAAGCATTTCAAGCAGGAAGTCACAGTGGCTGAGTCTGGTAGACTCTGTTGGAGGCAGGCAGGACATTAGACAGGAAATCTGGCTAGGGGGTATCACAGCAGTACATACCCAGGAGAGGTCCTGAGAAGACATTGTGATACCTTCTAACTCTACTTTAAAACAGGTGCAGCTTAGATGGAGAAAATGATCAAGGAAACTGGGATTTGTTTTACTTTTGGAAATGTCACTATACCAAGTACAAGACATCCATCCATTATTTGGGATATGGCCTTGACTTGTTTAAATGAAAATGTGATGTTCCCTCTGAGAGGTTTAAGAGCAATTGCCTTTCAAAACACCAATTTGTGTGTTCCTCCACCACTGTATAAACCCTGTTTTCACTGTATTTGATGTTGGTCTAATTTGGGGAGGGGAAGGGAAAAAAACAAAATGTTTAAATAAGAATACAGGTTAACCCATTATAACAATGAGATATACAAGACACTATGTTGAGAGACAAGCTTTACAATTTAGGCTGGGGGCAGGGGAGGGGCAGTGTACTTGTGGAGGTGGGTGGGAAGGGATAGTAGGGGAAAAACAAAAGAGCTGGCAACAATGCTGGACAGGGAATGTACTTATTACCTTGCTCATGTAATTGTAACCCCTCTTACAGTATTTTTACAATTAAAAAAACTTATTTAAAAAACACCAAACTCTATATGTAAATACAGCATTGATGCAATGTTGAGGTATTTAGGTACCTATCATAAATATCTACCTAAGAATAATCCATCTTCAGTTTTCATAAGACTTCATATCTAAAGTTTGAGGTTCTGATTTATCTCAAAATCTTATGTGCACAAAACAGGACAAACTGAGGTCTTACCAAGGGGTGTTCAAGGCAGGCCTAGTGCACCCCTCCCTGCATAGATCTCTATAAGAGCTGACCTCTGCCTTGGGTTACTTGAATACTAGCCTTCTCACACTAGATTTCTGGAAAGTCTATATGGCCACATTCTCTCAATATATCTGTAAAAGCCTTTCTTGGTTGAAGTACATCAAACCACAACCATTCCCACATGTTTCTCATGTTGCTTAAGCATGGAGTGTTCTATTGTTCCTTGAGTCTCTAAAATGGTGACCCACACCACCACCCCATTAATGATTTCATCAGAAAACAATAAATTTCAAAAGAACTAATAGCAACTTTCTCTGACTTGAAAGCCTTGCCATAACTTCTCACACATCTCCACTGCTGAGTGGACAAAACCCAGGTCAGATAAAGAACTTGTCTCAGGGAGCTAATTCGCCAGCTCTAACCACAAGGAGGTGCTGATGGCCAGAGGGCACAGTGCTCACTCATATGCTTCTTCACTGCAAACCCAGAGAGCACCCCTAATCCACCAAATTCACTTGTGTTGGATTCCACTGATCAGCCTACTCAAGGACAGGGTAGCCTGATGGACTTCCCTCTTGGTGGGCAGCCAGCTAATTAAGTTTATCCAAAATACAAGCTGTGTAAACAAGATCTGCTGAGCCCTGATGATTTGAAATTTGCTTTTTTGCCCCTCTCTTCCTTCTCCTTTATCCATCTGTGTTTGATTACTTTTTACTCAAGCTACAACTAGCCTCCTCCAGGCAAGTAAATAATTTCCATGCAGCTGGCTAACCTTCCTAAAAAGAAAAATCTAAATTATTCTGTGCTACTGCCATTAACATTGTAAAAAATGGTATTGTCCAGAAATTTTTAATAAGACAACATCAAAGTTATGGACTTCAAGTAAAAGTATCTTAAATTCATAGTATGATATTTTCCCCAACATTACTCAAGAAGTTCCAACATAAAAAAAATTCCTTAAGAAATTAGAAAAACACTTATATCCCTTTTCAATTTGTAATTTATTTAAAGCATCAAGATTCTGTTTGTCATTCTACTTCAAGTTTACTGCTGGGAGAAGTGTTATTTCAATGAATTTGGAGTTTAAATCATAGCTGTTCCAATTAGGAAGCCATAAGCAAGGGATCTGACTTTCATGAGAGGCCTTAGTTTTCTCATTAGTAAAATAAGCACAACAATATAAACTTTTTAATGTTATGTTGAAGATGAATAGAAATAAACCATGTAAATTGTTTGAGAGTATGGCCAAGAATAATTTTTAAACTCTGTTTTTGGCACCAGATTCTCATCTCTTAAACAAAACAACTCATTTGCACAGAGCCTGAGCATGTTCCTAGAAAACATGGCTTCCTAGGAACAAACAAATAAACAAACCAAGAAGACTTTATTAAGCGCAGGACAAAGAATTATATGATACAAAGAGAAAATAAGAGAAATAGTTAATTTTCAAAACTAATCTAATTTTTTTCCTTTTTTTTTTTCTTTTCCTGGTCATGGGTCCTGAACTCTGTGCCCGGGCACCGTCCCTCAGCTCTTCAGCTCAAGGCTAGTTCCCTACCACTTGAGCCACATCGCCGCCACTTCCCGTTTTTTTCTGTTTATGTGGTGCTTAGGGATGGAACCCAGGGCCTCATGCATGCAAGGCAAGCACTCTACCACTGAGTCACCTTCCCAGACCTGTTTTCCTTTTTTAAAAAATGCATTCAAATAACTACCAGATAATTTTTGCTCCAACTTTTGATTTTTGTAAATGTAAATGTCCAACATACTCCAGGCTCAAGAGGAATGAATTCCTATAATCTGGAGAAGGGCCATAAATTTACAGATTCATCCAGAAGAAAAGACAGGAGGAAATCACAAGTGCCCTGTAGCTAGGATTGAGGCCAGCCCCTTCCTCCCCCTATACTCTAGTGAATAGGTCAAGAGAGCAAGTGACAGACACATCCTTTGAGATCAAAATGCTGAAGTGTTGGGAGGGAGTCTGGGGGACTAGCCTTTATCTTATCACCTTTAAAATTAGATTTTTAAGTACCTTATCAGTAGAACCTAAGGATAGCTTAGTACTCAGAATGTTGTCAAAGTCATTAAGTACCTTTATTTTTTTAATGCTCCTTTAAAAAAATGGGATTTTTGGAAAGTTGGTTTTGCACAGCAGTTCTTTAAAATCTAGTAACTAATACCCAAGACATCAACAGTAGTGTATTTAGCAAAAATGCCTTAGAGACCAAAACTTCTAAGGAAATACATAGGACTAATATTTTACAGTTTTATAACTTTAAGGCCCTAAAGATCCTTAGAATATTCTTATTGGGGAAGAATTTGAATCTCTGATGTACATAAGATCACAAAAATCAAAAGTTGGAGCCAAATTTTCTGATAGTTACTTCAAGTACTTTTTTTTACAAGGAAAACAGACTTGTTTTATAAATTAGCCAGTTCTGTATTTTTCACATTGTACCTGTAAGGTCCACTCCTGGATGGCTAGCAGACTCCACCCTCCTCGCAGCAAAGTCTCCACCCAGTACCTGCATTACCTAGGCAACTGGGACACCTGGAAGAGGTCACATCTGAATTTGATGTGGCCACACCTTTCCCCGCCCTACCCTAGATAAGGCCTAGCGCAGGCCCAGGCTCTCTCTCTCTGTTCTATTCTAGCTCTCTGTTCTATTCTTGCTGTTCTCTCTGTTCCTCTCTGCTCTCTCTCTGCTCTTTTCTAGCCCTCTCTGCTCTCTCTCTGCTCTCTCTGCTCTTTTCTAGCTCTTTCCTCTCTTTCCCAGCTCTCTCTCATTCCCAGGCCTTTCCCAGCCACGTGGAGTGCCAACCTTGCCTGGTCCCAGCAGGTCTACTGAATAAACCTACCCCTTACCTGAATACCACGTGCGTGCTGCTGTTCTTACTCGGTTACCTCTTTTTAAAAACCTAACAGTACCAAGTATTTCTTTTTTTCTCATTGACTGCTAAATATACATTTGAAATAATCAGTATTCCTTTTATACTAAGGATATACTTTAAAATACTTTATATACTTTAATTTGAGGAATCGTCCGTCTCATCCATAGTGATTTCAATGAGTTCGAGGGGACACTGTAAGGTCAAATATGTGGAAATGGAGTTCGAGGCTACCCACAGGGCCAAAGGACAAGGCCCATAGACATGAAGAATACCATCAATAATCCACCGTGGTCAGACAAATCCTCCCATAGGTTAAACTAAAAACCCTGGACCACCTTTATCACTGAAAAGTCTCACAAAGGGAAGTTCTCATATTCTCTCATACTCGATACTCACAACTGGGTGTTCAGGAGGCTCCAAGGTGAGGTTATATGCAAATCCTCCAGGGAGGGGTCCATTTCCATAAGGCCAGAAAGTATTTTTGTTTGGTCCTGATCTTGGGGGAGAACAGAAATAACTTTGATTCTTCCTTTAGGGCAATGATGTTCTGAAAATGATTCTTATTGAGGACATTAATAATCTATGGAACCTAAAACTGAAATTTTTTTTAATAGCTGCCTTTGGCATTATAATCAAAGCTCTCTAGAAGACATTAACTTAGGAAAAGAATTCCTATGGGTCCTGAAATTTTAAAAACTTCAATTTTAGTTCATTAGTATATACATGTATATATTAATGTTCATGACTAGGGATTGAATTTAATGCTTCATGCTTACAGGGCAGGTGCTCTACCACTTGAAGCATACCTCCAGCTCAACATATTTTTTATTCCCAAATTAAAATTCAAAAGACATTAAGATTTTGTCACATTACATCTCTACATTAAAAAAATCTCAGACAGAAATCTAAATATAACCCTTTACAATATAAATATAAAATATGACACTTGTAATCCTTGCTATTCAGGAGGCAGAGAACTGAGGATGACACTTCAAAGCCAGCCTGGGAAAAGTCCATGAGACTCTTATTTCTAACTAACCAAGTAAAAGCCAAAAGTAGAAATGTGGCTCAAGTGATAGAGTGCCAGTTATGAATGAAAAAGACAAGTGATTGGCCTTGAGTTCAAGGCCTAGTATTGGCGTGTGTGTGTGTGTGTGTGTGTGTGTGTGTGTGTGTGTGTGTGTACACATACAAATCCAAAGCGCCCTTCTCTTATCTCTTTCCCAGCTTTTTTTCTGCAGGTTTAAAACTACAATAAAGTTAGCATAAGTCATGCTCAGTTGTGATTGTGTGTCTTTACTGCATATGGATATATCTGCAATATCAACAAGTTACACACATGATATTCAAATACATGTGCAATTTATACAGTCTTTTCCCTTCAATTTAAATCTAGCAATTTCCATGAGCTAATATAAAATGATTGCATTTATATTTATCCCAATTTTAATTAGCCTTAGAACTATGGGATTTCTGGGGCTACTGTCCACTTTCCTGTTATAAACCCTGTTACAAGTAATAGTCTCATTGTTACAATTAATATTCTCATATATATATATATATATGTATCTTCTGTAATACATTTCTTCTGTATAGAAGTATAATTATTCTTCAGACAGGGCCACTAAGAAAAGCTATTGTCAGGGAAAGATTCATCAATTTATTCAATATACCCTATAAACCTCTAAAGTAATTGTTTCATATAGATAGCATAAATGAACAGGGCTGCTGTAGGTTCCAGGCCACCACTTATGAGACTCTAGACTATTCTTTAAGTGGCTAAAATGCCCAGCAGCAATCAGTAGTCATCTAGCTGGCAGGGGTCACATTGTACCAGAAGAAAAACAAAGCCCCACTCAGCAAGCGTTCTTCAGGCCAAAAATAAATGCTCCCTGGATTGGCCAGTGCTTCTTTTTGTGCTTGTTTACTCCTCAGGGCCTCTTGTTCTGCTGGACCTGGGTTGTGCTTTTGTTCAATTGTCAGGAACTAAAACTAGGAAAAAATATCGTTTTTATCATAGCTATACTGGAAGCCAAGCCTTCCAGTCTCCCGGTTCAAGCCAGCCACATCATGTCCAGTCTAAGCAGCACAAGCTGCTTTGAGTGTTTGTGGAACACAAAAGCAACCTGAAAATGGAAAGCCTGGCTAGCTGGATGCCTGTCGCTCAGGCTTGTAATCTTAACTACTCCTTAGATTAAGATATGAGAGTTGTGGTTTGAAGTCAACCTGGGTAGGGGAAGAAAATGTGAAACTCTTATCTCTAACTAGCCACCAAAAATGTCAAAAGTAGAACTGTGGCTCACTTGATAGAGTGCTAGCCTTGAGAAAAAAACAAAAGTTAGGGACAGTCCTTAGGCCTTGAATTAAAGTCCCAGGACTGGCACAAAAGAAAAAAAAAAAGGACAGAGAAACTGAAAAGAACCTTGACAATGAAAGACCCCAGACTCACTGGGATGCTTTCTTCAACGGGAGGGCACCCCAAGAACCAAGACTCCAAACCAGCAGATGCAACAAGCAAGAGGATTTTATTAGGCGTTTGTGCCCTGTCCAAAGCGGACTGGAAGCCCAGAGCAGCGGTTACAGGTACTTTTAAAGACAAAAACCACAGGATTAGCATAAGACCCCAGGATTGGCTCAGCTCTGTACGGGAAGTTTTGTTACACTTGTGGGCTTGCCAGATGGTCTTTATTTTGAGCCCCTTGCTGAGAGTTTCTAAACAGGAATTTAGAAGAACAGATTCTTTTGTTCTTTATCTATGTTTGCAGACCTTGTCCCTGGGCCTGCATCTGGACTTCGTAACTTTTTACTTATTTCTGGGAGGGGAAGGGTCAGTGTTAGCGTAAACAGGTTTACAGAAGCAGAATTAGCAGTTAGCATATTATAAAATAGACATAGCCCCAATTTCAATCTTTCAGACAATATCTAACTGACTATATCACGTTAAGACAGGATTACAAAGGAGCATGTATTGATCACTTATTGAGAATTGATTATGAATGAGCATCTAACCTTCACTAAGTGAAAAAGTTTATGCCAAAATTTTACCACTGGATACTGCTGTAAGACAGCTAATGGTGTTGCAAGCTAATAGTAAATAACTAGTGCCTCAGAAGTTTATGCTAAGGCGAGAAGTGTGTGGAAGAACTCTATCACGTAATTATCAAACTTTTACATGAATTACTGTGGAAGTAGCATCTTGGATATAGATTCCTAGCCCAGGAGACAAGTGGGGCTAAAATCTATCCTGTATTTGACTTTCAGTCAGGACATTGAAATTCAGAGTGAGTCCACTAAAGAAGAAAACCTGCTTTCAGACTCTGCTGAAAAGCTACAAAATCAAATTCTATTTTTATTTCATTGATAACTCTTATCCACTCATCAATACATTTTTTGTGCTAGTCCTGGGGCTTGGACTCAAGACCGTAAGCTCTTTTTTTTCTGCTTCATGCTGGTGTTCTTCCAGTTGAGCCACATCTCCATGATCAGCTTTTTGCTGGTTACTTGCATATCAGAATCTCATAGACTTTACTTCCTATGCTGGCTTCCAATTGTTATCATCAGATCTCAGCCTCCTGAGGAGCTAGGATTACAGATGTGAACCACCCATCTGTACTCACTGTATCATCTGAGATAGGAAAATGAGTAAGAGCTACAGGCCTATGACTGCAAAGCTCAGTTGAAGACATAAATCTCCCCCTAAGGAACTTCTTTGTTTAATACACCTTATATACTGTTTCTCTCCTTGAGATAGTCTAATTACTTAAATCACATACTTACCAAATAAATAATTGGAGTGAAAGATATCACATAACTGCAACCCCTACTGCATTAATAGGGCTCAGTATTGCCTCCTAGATCACCATCATAGTTAGGAAAAAGGCAAAGTACCAGCATCCATCCCATTTGGTCATAATCAAGGCTCTGAAAAATCAACCTATATCTTAGGTACAGTTAGTCCCAGGGTGTCCATTGCACATCCTACTTGCCTGAGTCTTCGTGGGCTGCTAACCTAACTGCTGGTAGCAGGTGATATTCTGCCAGTGACCTCATTTTCCAGATATATCACCACACGTCTGTGTCAGGATTTCAGTGCTGATGCCCTCAACCTGAGCACTCAGGCGGGAGTATTCTGATAAGCTCTGAGTTCTCCAACTAACTAAAGACTCCACATTCAATAAGTCTGCAACATAAATGTGGAGCTGTGGAGCTGTGCCCAGCTCTTTTTCTTCACTCCATATTATCTTATAGCTGATGTTGCCAGATTCATCTTTTCAAGACATAATGTTTTAATATTCAATTGCAAGTTCAAAACCTCAGGGACTACCAACTAACTGCCTTTAAGAAAAAATATGTGCCAGTCCTGGTGCTTAAACTCTGGACATCAGCACTGTACTTTATCACTTTTGCTCCAGACTGGCACTCTGCCACTTGAGACACAGCTCCTTTTCTTGGCTTGACTTTTTGTTGATTTTTGTGGGTTCATTGGAGATAAGAATGTCAGGGACTTTCCTGCCTAGACTGGCTTTGAACTGCAATCCTCAGATCTCAGCCTCCTTAGTAGCAGAATTATAAGCATGAGCCACTGGCACCCAACCTAATACTCTTTGATAAAGATGAAACTCTTTACCTTGGAATTCAATGCAATACAGTGTGATCTCAAATCCAGTTTTCTCTCCACAATGTGCCACATATAAACAATTACTCTGTTATTTATGATCAAATCCTCCTTCCTCATGATTGTGTATACAAACTGTGCTCATTTTGTATCTAAATTCTATCTCCACAAAGGCTTTCCCTGTTCCACTCTGGGAACAACAACCACTTGTACTGAAAAATATTAATGTATTCTAAGTGTCTCCATTCTTAAATACCTTCTACTTTCTTCTTTTTAGCAGCTACTTCAACATATAACCTTTTTAAAAAGTAAGAATCAGTCTTATCCTTCTCTCCACGTTCCTTCATGGTCTTACTTGATATTTACTAAGTTCTCACAATGTATTGACAAACGCAGCCACAGCAATTTCATACTCAGATTCACTCCCCACTGGAATATAATTATTTTCTCTCTCACATCTCAAAGGAGATAGAGTCTCTCCAGCACTCTGTGCTCCATGTTATTACTGATTCTGCTTCTCAGTGGGAAGCCAGCCAAGGGAGTGATTTGTCTAAGTACTCACAGGGGCCATCAGATCTTCCAGAAATGCCTGGGAGGACTGGGGAAAGTTGGTCTCCTTGGCAGCTGTCAGGAGAGTACATTGTTGACTTAGCTAGCAAAGCACAAGCCTGCTAAGAGAGCAGTCACATACTCTGCCATAATGAATTCATGTGGCTCATTGCACTTTGAGTCAGAAAAAAATAAGGCATCTTACTTGTAATTATTGTCAGATTAAATTGGGCTCTATTTGGGGCATCATCGGATAATAAATGAGTATTCTCGGTACAATTGTTCTGATGTGTATGAGTCCATCAGACAAAACAAAGCTGGGTACATGCAAACAGGTGATACATCAGTGTCTTCAGAGGACAGGTAGTCATGGTTCCTCATTTAATTACCAAAGATAGGAAAACCCACATTTCAACCCTTCTGGGGGCCCTAAGGTAGAGTTTGAAGTAATCGGGAAAAATATGATTCTAGTTTTAAGGGGACCTTGGCTCTTTATTGTTTCACATCAACCCCAAATGTCACTTGGTCATCATGAGTCATGTTACTTGTGAATTTGTGTGGTCCTCAGTTCTTCCACCCAGAGCCTAGAAGTTTGCAACCTGACAAGTATAGGAACACACTCATCTGCCCTTGACAAAATGATAATTTGCTATTGCATTTCAATCCATGGAAGTTTAAACATTCTACTGGGAATTTTCAGAAAAGATGGTAGACTGAAAGTTTTCCCCACATGACTGTGTATGTGAGTCACGGCCGTATTCTGAAGAGATAAGGAAAAGCACTGAGAACTAAGAAAGGTGTGAGGCCAGGTATTGTGGCTTACACCTAAAATCCCAGCTACTCAAAAGACAGAGACTCAGTTTTTATCAATAGCTATGGAATATACTCAGAGCAGTTCTTTATGATTATGAGGGTATATGGTTTATGAGAATCTATATTTTTAAAAACCAGAATAATCTCAACTAAACTCTGAGGGATTTTATGATAATCTATGGATTTTGCAGATGGGAAAAAGGCAACTCAAACTCCAAAGTAGCAGAAGGTAAGGTGTAATAAAGAGCTGAAATTAATGAAATGCAGTCTAAAGGAGCAATACAAAGGATCAGTGAATCAAAGAATTGGAAAACTGTATGAAGGTCTCTCAAAAATTAGAATTTTCCCATAATCAACCATGCCTGCAAGAATAGGGCATACAACAGAAATACCTATATACCCATGTCTAAGGAGACATTGTTCAAAATAACCAAGTTACTGATTTAGCCTACATATCTGCCAATGAATTAATGGATAAAGAAAGTGTGATGTAAATACACAATGGAGTATTACTCATCTAAAATGAGAAAAGCATGTTGTTTGTAGGAAACTGGAGATGATTGTATCGAGTGAAACAAACTACATTCAGAAGGATAAATATTACATGTTTTCTCTCATATGTGGAATCTAGAGGGGTGAAAAAGATGTGACTAGAACCAGGAGGTTAGCAAAACAAAGAAGGACAATACAGGGAGAGGTTTTCTAAAAGAGAAGAGGTTTAAATATGATCCAGCTATGTAATACACCTGTATAAAATATCACAAACACGTTATCTTGTGTTACTACTATAAACTAATAAAATGGGAGAAAGAGTCTAGAAATGTTTTAAGTCTCCAGTGTCTGCCACTTCTTTGGCTCTCAGAAAGACTACAGATAATAAAATTCGGGTTGAAGGGCTGCCATTTTACATCTATTTCTATTAATAGAGCAAGCAACAGATGCCAACTAAGACCTTCTCTCTGATCACCACCCACCCTCTCTCACCTGCCTAGAAAACTATAGGATGAACGATATTAGTGATCACACCTGGTCCTCATAAAAAATAAAACTTATACCAAGTATTTGTCCATGGGAAGCTAACACAACTTCATCTACCCAGAAAGCAAACCGATGCTTACCTGCACTCAACACTTCTATAATCCAGGACCAGCTCTCCCTCCAGAAGCCACAAAACTCTCTTGCCCACCTTTGAGCCCTGTCTTTCATGTACAAGCAGCTATAATTTTTGATGCATTTTTCTCTTATTAAAAAATTCTGTGTGGGCACCAATGGCTCATACCTGTCATCCTAGCCACTCAGAAGACTGAGATCTGAGGATTGTGGTTCTAAGCCACTCTAGGCAAGAAAATCTTGAGACTCTTATTTCTAATTAACCACCAAAAAGCCAGAAGGGGAACTGTGGTTCAAATGACAATAACCTTGAGCAAAATAACTCAAAGACAGAATCCAGGCCTTGAGTTCAAGCCCTAGCACAGACATACACAAAACAATTTCTTTTAAATTTGCTAAGTGATTTTCCTTCCATGGCTTCTCATTTGAGAAGATGGCATTTTTCAATAGATAATACATGTTTATTGTCTTTTCGATTAAAAAAAAAGTGATGAGATGACTTTTCCCTGAACATCTGCTAGCTAACCATCACTTGGGGAAGCAGATTGCTTTGTCCCCATTATAGAGATGGGAAACGGCTCAATGAGCTTAATTCCTGGCTTGGGGACTCTCAGTGTCACTGGCAGAGAAAGACTGAGTCTGTGCCAGCACCACTCCCTGGTTAGGCTTGCTCCAGTCCTCAGAGATGCCTCTCTCCACTGATTGGTGAGCTCTTGCAAGCTCTATTTCCTGGAGATGAGATACTTGCAGGGAGTAGGCAGACTTGTCAATAAAATTGCCAGCCATGGCAAATGAAAATACAAGACCAAATAACAAATATTTAGTAGAAATATATCTCAAGCAATATCATCTATTACCTAGTAAGCCTCTTTAAAGGGTCTTTTATTAAATTACCTTATCTATTGTATTCTCAAAAGATACCTCTGTGTCTATATTTTAATGAGAGCTACAGAACTGCCCCTGAATTTGTGTACCTTAAAGGGATTGATCAGAGTTGAATAATTTCTGAATCTACAGAGACCCCTTGGTATGATCATTTCTTATATATAGAAGCATTCAATGTGTTAAGATGATGCTTAGCATCCTTTTATATATATGCATATTTATTATTGTAAAGATACTGTACAGAGGGGTTACAGTTACATGAGCAAGGTAATGAGTCCATTTCCTATCAAGCATTGTTACCTCCTCCTTTGTTTCCCCCTACCCTCCCTTTCCTCCTCACCTCCCCAACTCCTCCCTTGCCTGCCCCCCCCCGAAGTTGTATAGTTCATCTTCAACATAGTGTCTTGTACATCTCATTGTTACAATGGGTCAACCTCTATCCTTATTTCAGCATTTTGTTATTTCCCTTCTCCTCCCCAAATTAGAAAAATGTATATACAAGATGCAGGACACCAGAATCAAATACAGTGACAACAGGGGTTATACCATGGGGGAAGAACATACAAAGAATGTAATTACTACCTTATGTATATAACTGTAACCCCTCTATACATCACCTTGACAAAAAATTATATTTTAAAGAAAGACTAAACATAGAGCTCTCGCTTCCCTATAAGCCAGCAATCCCACTTCTGGGCATTTACCCAAATGACCACAAACAACACACTAAAACTACCATCACAACTATGTTTATCAGAGTTTTATTTGCCATAGCTAAGATATGGAACCAACCCAGATGCCCCTCAGTAGATGAATGGATCAAGAAAACGTGCTACATATACTCAATGGAATTCTATGCCTCCATCAGAAAGAATGACACCACCCCATTTGTAAGGAAATGGAAGGACTTGGAAAAATCATATTAAGTGAAGTAAGCCAGACTCAAAGAAACATAGGACCCATGGTCTCCCTTATGTGTAATAATTAGTATACACTTAGGATAATCTTAGCAGATGAGCAGAATAACTGAATAGCTTTGTACATAAGACCACATAAGATGATGCTAAGTGAAATGCTCTCTAAGACATGGATATAAGAGGTTTTTCTTTGTTGTTGTTCTCAATGTACTACATGATTTCTTTATTCTTTTGTGTTTCCCCCCACCCTGTGGTTTATCCTTTGTTGTCACTGTGTTGGATTTTGGTACCTTAGGTATTGTATATATGTTTATCTGAACTAGTGAAGAGAAGAGAAACAACAAAATGGTGAGACAAAGGACAAAGGGGGAACCTATGCAACAATGATACTCACTGTTGGAAATGATCTGTACAACTTGGGGGGATTTGAGGGGAGGGAAAGAGAGAGAAAAATGAGGGAAGGGGTAACAAGTTAGACAAGAAATGTAATCACTACCTTATGTAACTGTAACCCCTCTGTACATTACCTTGACAATAAAATTTTTTTAAGTATGTTTACTCTACTTGGATCTGTCTGGGTTCTTTATTCTACTTCGTGTGTGTGTGTGTGTGTGTGTGTGTGTGTGTGTGTGTATGCACACCACTCTGTCCTTTTGCTCTGAAAATCTTAACACCCATATGCAAATTGTCCTCAGGCCACTGTAATCCTGCCCACTCTAATAAAGAAAAAATAATTTGTACAGATGCACATGCCCTTTAACCTGGGCAGGCTACCAAGTGTATGAATGTATAAACGTAGTTTCCCAACCCTTGGAATTTCCTGATGACAAAACTTTCTTGTGATATAGTTTGCCTTCCGTGCATCTGGTGGAATAAGGCTGAGAGCTGTGCTCTGCGGAACTTTGCTCAGCATCTTTCCTCTCCTGACTCCCCAGGGTTCCCAAGTATTTCTTTAGCATCTCACTTGCATATGAATCTTTCCTTGGGTTCTACTTTGAGGGAGCCCAACCCAAGGAAATGCATTCCTCTGAATTTGGCCTGTTACCTATTACCCACTTGGGTATAGAGTTAAGCCCAAAAATCTCTTGGAAATTATCTATTCAAATAAGCGAGTTTAATTACATATCAATATTATTTCTATCCATATTCCTACAGGGTCTTGGTTACCCAGAAAACACAAGAGCAGCTTCTAAGCCATAGCACAGGCTATGCTTTCTCAGCGGGGAAACCATTCTAATTTTCATGCAGGTAGCTAGCTCTCCCCATTTACGTTTTTGCACTTTTCACCCAACATCATTAGCATTGGGATTTAGTATCATGACCCTGCTTTTTGAAATCTGTTCCTGAAAAATTGAATAACTACTTGTCATTTTTCTGCTTTATATCTATAATAAGATACCTGAATGTTATTATTTCTTCCCACTAAATGCCCAAGACATGCAAAAAAAAAAAAGAAATAAAGAAAGGAAATAACCCATTATCTTCCTAGGGAACTGGCTCTCAAAGAATCAGTTGCAATACCTTATTTTTACAAACAAACAGTTGTGCATTCTAACAGGTTGATCAAGAGAAAGAAAAATTAGAGAAAAATTAGAGACTAACAGCTATCTCTCATTAGAAGTCTGGAAAAAGTGTGGGAAAATAGGACTTGATCAAGATCATTCAGGAAGTCCATGAGAAAGCAGAGGAAGCATGTGTCGGTGCCTAGTGGCACCCACCTATGCAGATTCCTCTAATTTTATTTTTAAAGTTCTAATTGGCTATTATTAGCAATTCATGAATTAGTTAGTATCCCATCTGGACACAACAGTATGACCATATCAAGCATCCCCAGAAGTAACACACACAGCTGAGTACAAAAGGTAGAACGCTTAACATCAAATTAATTATAAGGTTGCTTTGCTTGTGTGGGTTAAGACAAGGGGAGTTTCTTTCTTATGCTGGCTCAGATAAAGTGGACCACTTAAGACTGGTTGTAATTAGTCTTCTGCTTTGGGGAAGCCAGACTGTTGTAAGTTCAGAGTGGTTATGTGGCACCTAGAAAAAGTGACTGTTCTGGTTTGGTCTAGTCTATTGCAGGAGCTCACTTAACAACAGTAGCCTCATAAATTTTATTTAATACCTTGATTTTTCTTAATAGATATCAGCAAAATCGATTGTATCAAAACAAGAAGAAAAGCATCCTGAATTAATTTCTGAGTTTCATCCTTGGTATAAATAGCCAAAACTCACTAATATTGTACTACTTTCCACACAAATTTCTTCTACTGTTTGTGTTTCTTCTGGTTGTGCAGTTGGCAGAGACTGCTAGAGTCCCAGCCCTGTAGCAAGCAATGCCTGCTTAGGGTTGCGATTCAGCAGCAGACAATGTCTACCAGTATTGCAGATCCACTGTTGGTCACTCCAGTGATAGCCTTCTTGAGATTCAATAATAAAGTCTACCAACAAGAAACTTCGTTTATGCTTCTTTAAGCATCTCACTCAAAAGCCACTGCTGCTTTCTATATGTCTGTGTATAGACATGTGTACACTGTGTCTATGATTTTGAAGATAGAGGTTTTTATATCCTGGGCATTACTATGATTAGTTGTTCCTATTATAATTAGGTGTTTTGAATTATATTTTTATTATCTTTAAGTAGTTGTACAAAGGAGTCACCATTCAGAAAATCAGTTTATTGAGTGCAATGAAGCTTGATCAATATCACCCATTTCATTATTTTCCTCCATCTCTCCCAACCCAACTCCTCCTCTCAATTTTCTTAATTTTATAGGATATACATTGAATATTATGAATGGGTTATTTCCCACCTTCTTCTTCTACCTCTTCTGAATACCTTTCAATTGCCAGTTTCCTGTTTTTCATTTTGTTAGATGGCAAGTTTTTCTAGGGAATTATACCATTTGAATTCTTCCCTGAAAATATCATACTTTGATTCATACATTTGCATACACTTGAATTCAACACTCATGTGTTTACTAGTACATTTATTAATCAGTTCTAGCTTCCACATATGAGAAAAAATGTGTCCTTTGTCTCTCTAGGCCTAGTATATTTCACTTAACATAATCTTTTTCCAGATCAATCCATTTTTTTGCAAATTATATATTGTTCTTCCTAAGAGACGAGGAAAATTTCATTATGCATACCATATTATCTGATCCATTTGTCCATTGAGAACCATCTAGGCTGTTTCCAGACCTGGCCTATGGTGAATAGTACAGCAATAAACATGTTTGTGCAAGTGGCTTTACTCTCTCCTGATTTGGATAAATACCCAAGAAAGGTATTGTTGGATCATAAGGTAGTTCTATGTTTAGTTGTTAAGGAATCTCCAAACTGCTTTCCAGGCTGATTGGACAAATTTACATTCCCACCAACTGTGAACTAGGGTTCCTTTGCCCCCACATTGACACCAGCATCTCTGGTTGATTGTATTCTTAATGATGGCCACATGAGATGGAATCTCGGTAGTATTTTGATTTGTTTTTCCTTTATGGTCAGAGATGTTGAACATTTCTTCATGTTTCTATTGGCCATTTTTACTTTTCTTCTGAGAAGTCTCTATTTAGCTCATTTGCCCATTTATTAATTGGATTGTTGACTTTTGAGGGTTTAGTTTCTTGAGCTCTTTGTGTATTCTGGATATTAGGTCATTGTCTAATGTAGCTAGCAAGATCTTCTCCCATTCTGTAAGATGCTTTTTAGATTGTTAACTATGACAACCCCTCTGAATATAATGCCACCAATTTGTGAACCAGTCACCTCCTTCTCAGTCTTCCCTGTACAGAAACAGGACCTAGACTTTTCCACTTCTGGATCTCCAAGGCCACTTTCAGAGCTCTCAGGGGCAATCAATTACAAAATATGGTTTTCAGTCCTACACTGGGCCATCCCAGGATGGTTACTGCCTTATTTGTCTTCTTATTTCTAGTACCAATCAGTTAATATAAAATTATTCTTATTGTGATTGTCATTCATAGATAAATACATACATAATAGATGTAATAATACATTATCCTATGCCCCAAAACATTATGGACTAATGAAGGAACGGGTAGCATGGAAAAGATTAAATAACTGGGTCCAGAGACTCAGTTAGATAAAGAACAGGATGTTTTCTCTGTAGACTTCCTGTACATAGGAGTAAATGCAGCCAGATTAGAAGGCTACAGAGCTCCAGGAACACTGCCATGTTGTGATCACTGTCGATAGCTCAGTCACTAATTCAATAAGCATTTGTATGAACTATGAGCTCCCCCTTTTCCACTGAGAAATTGCTTTAATGGACAGATCACATCTCCCAGGAATGACACAAATAGCTAACCATCTCAGGATGCCTCTGATTAGAAATGTGATCATTGTACCTGAGAGAAGAACCAAAAAGAGCAAGAACTCACATTTTGGTGATGGGTAAAGTGCCAAGGATGACTCCAGGATCACAGGGGAAAGAAACTAGATGAGATAGGCAGACTATATCACCAAAAGTATCTCCACCATCTAGGCACTGGTGGCTCACTCCCATAATCCTAGTGACTTGGGAAGCTGAGTTTGGGGAAGGTCATAGTTTGAAGCTGGTGCAAGCTTACACATTAAACTACATCTTGATTGATAACTGGGCATGGTAGCACATGTCTGTTATCTTAGCTATAAGGAAAGCTGTGATCCGGAAGATCATAGTTTCAGGCCAACCCAGGAAAAACTACTCATAAGGCTCTATAAGCTGGGTATCATAGCACTTGCCTGTCATCTGGGTCATGATGGATGGTACAAAATAGGCAAATACAGTCCAGGTGTGTGGCTGAGCAAAAGTGAGACCCTATATCAAAATAACTATGCAAAAAAGTAAAAGGCTAGAGCTTTGATTCAGTGGTATAGCATTTTTCTAACAAGTGAAAGGCCCTTAGGTAAAACCCCAATACCAACAAAAGAAGTGTGCATAAATGAACCTCACAGATGTAAAATTAAGTTAAAGACGCAGACAAAACATGTATATGGTATAGTTCTTTTTATTCAAAGAACAAAGCTAGACAAAGGCAACCTGTTCTATTTAAGATAAGAATCATCTTTTTTATGAAAGAGATGAGGGCTCTAAGTGAGCAATATGAAGCACCTTGATTTAGCTTTATGATTTGTTGTTTGTGAAATATCAATGTAGATACTAAATGGGGACTTTTTGCGTGTATGTTTTTTTTATTACAAACTAGAGGATTCTGGTTAGGCATAACTGCAAATGATTTTATTCAAGCTACTCTAAGAGTGTAGATAAGAAGATTGTGGTCCAAGGCCAGCCAAGGAAAAAGCCAGAGACCCTTACTGACAAACAAACTAAATCAAAAGGATGGAGGCATGACTCAAGTGTTCTAGATAACCCACACAGCCCCCTCAATCTTACAGACAATGGTAAAGGAAGGCCACATTCATGGTTTCAAGAGTGTCTTGGTGATAGAAATAAGATACTTCGCCCTTAAAGAAAAATGGCATGACCACTCACTCACTACTTAAAGAAACTTGTATATTAATTTAGAAATTTAAGTGAGAATATCAGTGATCAAGGACAAGAACAAATAGACATTTATTTAAGTTTTTGACCTAGAATAGAGAACTGTAAGCACTAAAGCCATGCCCTAATGCAGACAGAGAGAAGGAGGTAGGGTCCACTAGGCTGGCTCTTACACAATAGGTTCTGGTTCTTAAATTGTTCCAAAATGATTTATGGGCCCTTCCGAGAGAGAAGGATCTGTTGTCCTTAAATTATCCAAGATCAGAGCAATAGAGGGTCAGAGGCAGAAGCAGAAGAAAATTAAATTTATTGCACCGAGAATTCATAAATACAATAAAGAAAACATTGTCATCTTTCAAGTCACTATTAGTGACTGCATTCCCTGTGCTATTGAACTTGGCCTTTGGTGGGGACAAGAGGGATATATTTGTGGGTGAGGCAGAGCTCTAGATAGTGAAGGATCTGTCTGCTAACTGAGAAGCTGATAATTAATAAAATGCTAAGCTAATAAGGACACGTGTATGACAGAAATGGTGTGAGATTTATACTAATTACATGACCCAGTTTATATTTGTACATTTAATCTTAATACCTGATGATCAGTGATGTCTTTGTGATTCTAATGAAAACTCAGGTCCATCATCCCAGAAATATGTCTATGTGTGCAATAATATTTAAAGTCAGAATCTCACTTGAAGCTTAAATTAAAGACTTCTATGTCTTGCTAGGTGTTGGGATGAAAACCTGTAATTAATACAGGGTGAGGCATGCACTTGAGATTTTGAGGCCAGCCTGGACTATATAGTGAAACCTTGCCAAGGAAGGAAGGAAGGAAGGAAGGGAGGGAGGGAGAGAGAGAAGGAGGGAGGGAGGGAGAGAAGGAGGGAGGGAGGGAAGAAAGGAGACATATGCAAGGAAGTAGGAATAGGATGGAAGAGAATAAATCAGGGAAGCAGAAGAGGAAATGGTTGGTTCAGGCAAAGTCCTGGGCTCAGTCTGCTCATTCAGGGAACTATAGAGTAGAAATCACCCCTTATAAGTTTTCCACGTATGGAAACAAAATAACTTTCTAAGTCAGTCAGTCACAGGCTGTTCATGGCATCTATTTTCTGAGACATAAGATTCTTAAATATTTACCTTCCCTGTGCAGTAAGGTGGCTCTAGCATCCTAGAGGAGCTCTCTGAAAGCTATAAGTATTTGTTGTCAGCATCAAAAAACCCAGAAGTTGGGTATGGGGCAGTATGTATGCAAAAGACAAAAGGATTGCATGATGCTGTCCTAAGGGCACCACACCCAACAAAGTGCTGAGAATGTAGACTTCTAGTCTCCAGTAGGGCAGTCAGGAGCCTCCTGTGATTACTGACTACATGACAAGGCACTGTGCCTTGTAAAATAAGCAATAGCCCTAAGACTCAAAACTAGAGAATACAAGCTACCTCACTCCAACTTTTCATACTGACCATCTCTCCAAACAGTATTCTACATTACACACAAAATGCATTATTAAAATTATTATCTAGGTTGGAGGAAGATGGCGGAGGAGAAGCTGGAGGCTAAACAAGCTCTTGCATAGAAAGCAGTTTTAGTGTTCCAGTGAACAAGTCCTAGGCTAGAGAATCACACCAAGTGTGTCATCACAATACAGGGAGTTTGGCCAGAGAGGAAAAATCCAGGCAGCTTGGTCAAGGAGATAGATCCGAGCACTGGCCAGTGTCCACAGCAGGGGTGGAGGGGAGGGGGAGGGCTGCTGCTGCCACTGCTGCTACCATGGCTGCCATATCAACAGAGAGAGCCTGGGACAAAGGTGCCAGACACAGTGTGAGAGTGGATTCTACTCACCACCAGCAAGAACTGACAAGGAGCAGAAATCTTTATCCTGCTGATCACAGACCAGGGACAACCCAGAAACCAAGAGGCCAGTATGAGTACATCCAAGATATCCTTACTCCTTCTCACAGTGCAGCAGTGGGAAGGTAGCTCCTCCCCCACCATCTAAGCACTCCATCTTTGATACTGACAAAGGCCAGGCTAAGCAGCTAGCTCCAACTGAGGCTTTGGAAGAAAACAATAGGAGCCATTTACCAGGTCCCAGGAACCTGACCTGACCTGCCAGGCTCAGCTCCACCCAGGGGAAAGTCACCCCGCCCAGGCAGAGGTTGGTCCACCCCTGGAGGAGTGATGTTCTTCACTGGGTAAACAGAGCCAGAGGCTGCCCCTCCCCACTACAGCGTAGGCAGCAGGAGAGATAAAAGACAATCAATTGAAACTTAGTAAACATACATCCAGAGAATATCTCCAGTCTGGGGTCTGTGAGTATCTGAGGAGCTAGCCCTTCAGGGAAAAGCTACTGATTGCTGATAGGCCTCGACCTTACCCAGAACCTAGCCTCATCACAACAACTCCAAGCTAGAGGAAACAAACATCTCCCTCTTTTGTGATACTCAAAGCAGATCTCCCTCCCGCTGAACTAGCCTGGGAAGAGGATCACCAAGTCCTGGGTAAGGCAGAGCATTTTTCTGCCTGTTCAAACAAACCGACTTAAGAAACCAATCAAGCAACAGGAAAACCAAACCACAATCAAACCAGAGACTCCACCAAGAGACTGGTTATGGATATAGGGGAGATACAAGATCATCCCTCCCCACCACAAAAAAAAACTCAAATAACTCATTTTGCTACCTAATTTTTTAATTTAAAAAATTGTTTTCTATTTTTTTCTTTCATAATTTTTATTTTAGGTGTGTGTGTTTATCTCTTTTAACCATTTTGTCATTTTTTTATTTGCATGACTTAATTGTGGTTCTTCTTATCATCAGTTATATACACATCATCGATTATTAAACCTTATCTTTCATTATGTACATACTTAATTCAGAAATTGATTACTCAATTCACAACCTCTTAGGCTTAACTTCTTTAATAGTAGTATTATTTCTTTGTACCTATATAATCTTTAAGTATTCCATTTTTAAATTATTTTATTTTTCCTTTTTATCTCTCTCCTCCTTTCATCCTATTCTTTTCTTCTATCAGTATTATTTCCTTATACTCACATAATTTTTAAGTGCTTCCTTTTTATTTAAGTTTTGTTTTTTCATTTATTCTTGTTTCTTTATCTCTCTCCTTTCATTCTGTTCTATCCATTTCCTCTCTGAGATTAGGACTTGGTTAAATTCACTTTCCTTTTACTTCTCCACATCCGTTTAATCCTATTTTTCCCCACAATTTTCCCTAAATCTATTAATTTCTAGTCTGCTGAATCCCCCTTTGATGTTCTTAGCCCATTAATCCATAGCTGTTTGATGTTGAATAGATTGTATCTATTGAACTAGATTGTGTCTGTAGCCATTTTGACTGTGCAACTACAGAATTCTCATTGATGCTTGCCTTAAAATATTGTTCTAGTGCAAAATTGGTGTTACTTTCATACCAAATGGACAGAACAAGCAGGAGAAACACAAGAAAAATGACAAGTCCAGGTATGTCAATGCCCACTCATGATAATCAGGTGACAGAACAGTTAATGAATAATTCAGAGGAGATTTCCCAAAAATCTCTACAAAGACTAATGGTAAATATGGTGAATGAAAGATAGAAAGCCTGCAAAAGACTCAGTGTGAGCCTGATAGGGAGCTAGAAGAGGCTAACCAAAGATTAGTACAGGAACTTCACAAGCATGATGAGGCTAACCAAAAATTAATACAGGAATCTTGTGAACATGAGGAAGCTAATCAAAGATTAATACAGGAATTGCATGAGCAGGCTGAGAACAGTCAAAGAGCAATACAGGAATTGTGTGAGCAGGTTGAGAACAGTCAAAGAGAAATAAAGGAATTGCGTGAGGGTGAGGAAAGTAATCAAAGAGTAATATGGGAATTGCGTGAGTGGCTCAAGAATAGACAAAGATCAATAGAAGCATTCATGAAATCCATAAACAGACAGCTGAAGATATCCAGGGAGACCACAAAGGGAATGCTGAATGGAGTCCATCAGACGGAAAGGGAGTCCATGGAAAACAAACAATCAACTAAGTGATTTGAGAATAAACACTGAACACCAAATTAAGGAAGTAAAGAAGTTCATACAAGATCTAAAACAAAGCTCCAACAAAGAATTTGAAGCCATCAAAGCCAACCAATTAGAAGGAAAGGAAATATAAAACAAAGTAGAAAGTCTTGACAGTAGGTTAGACCATGCAGAAGATTCAATCTCGGGGATTGAAGACAGCCTAGATACTATAGAGAAAGAATATACAACTATCCAAGACAAATCCAAGAAATATGATAGATTTATTCAACATTTAGAAAACACCATCAGAAGGCCTAATCTGAAGATAGTGGGTATAGAGGGTAACCTAAAGACATAAGTTAATGATCTAGGAAATTTATTTAACGATATCCAAGCACAGAATTTTCCAAACATGCAAAAAGATAGGCCTATTCAGATAAAAGAAGCTTTCAGAACCCCAAATAGACCAGAGCAGAACAGGATATCCCACTGTCACATTATAATCCACACAGGATCAATTCAGACCAAGAAAGGATCCTTAAAGCTGTCCAGGAGAAAAGATCAATCACCTATAAAGGGAAACCAATTAGAATAACCTCAGATTTCTCAGCAGAGACAATTAAATCAAGAATAGCCTGGAATGATGTATGCCATGCCCTAAAGTCAAACAACTCTCAACCAAGAATACTGTACCCAGCTAAACTTTCCTTCATATCAGAAGTCCAAATAAAAACCTTCCATAGCAAAGAAAAACTGAAACAATATATCTCTTACAAACCCTACAAAAGGCACATAAAGATATCCTACACATAGCAAACCAACAAGATCACAATAAAGAAACCACACTCAAACTATAAAGAACCAGGCTGTCATAGCCCCCAAGAAAGTAGATAACATGTCAAGAACTACCAAACACCTCTCATTCCTAACTCTCAACATTAATGGAATTAACTCTCCAATTAAGTAACATAGACTGTCTAGTTGGATTAAAAAGCAAGATCCTTCTATCTACTGCCTTCAAGAGTCACAGCTTGCCCATAAAAACAAACATATTCTGAAAGTGAAAGGCTGGAATAAAATCTACCAAGCAAATGACCCCCATAAACAGGCAGGAGTTGCAATCCTAATATCAGATAAAATAGTCTTCAAATTTAAATTAGTGAGGAGGTCGCTAAATACTAATTAAGGGATCTCTCCTTCAGGAGGATATTACAATTCTAACATCTATTCACCAACCAACGGAGCACACAAATTTATCCAAGAAACACTGCTTTCCCTCAAATCTCACATATATCCAAAGACATTAATTGTTGGGGACTCTAACACACCACTATGTCTACTAGATAGATCAACCTGGCAAAAATTCAACAGAGATATCACAGATGTAAACAACTGCATAGATCAAATAGATTTAGCAGACAGCTATGAAATATTTCACCCAAGAGCATTGGAATACACATTCTTCTCAGCAGCACACAGAACATTTTCTAAAAGAGGCCACATTTTAGGTCACAAAGCAAACTTGTCCAAATTCAGAAACATTGAAATTATGCCCTGCATTCTCTCAGAGTACAAGGGAATAAAATTAGAACTCAACACCAAAAGCCATCAAAGAAAGTCCTGTAACACATAGAGGCTGAACAACACACTGTTGAATCACCAGTGGGTCATGGAAAAGATTAGAAAGGAAATTCAAATGTTCATGATAGTCAGCAAAAATGAACACACAAATTACCAGCTCCTCTGGGACACAGTAAGGCAGTACTCAGAGGCAAGTTCATAGTTCTGAGTTCCTACATCAACAAATCGGAGTGATTTGAAACCAACAATTTAATGAGACATCTGAGCCTCCTTGAAAAAGAACAGCAAGATAAACCCCTATCCAGTAGATGGAAAGAAATAATTAAAATTAAATCAGAATTTAAATAATTAGAATCCAAAAAAACCATGGAAAGAATCAACAAAACAAAGAGTTGGTTCTTCAAAAAAAATTAACAAAATTGACAGACCTTTAGCAAATCTTATCAAGAAAAGACAAACAAATAAACTCAGAGATGAGAATGGTAGCATCATCATAGAAACAAACATGACTCAGAACAGTAAAGGGAATATTTCTCAAAACTTTATGCTAATAAGTTTCAGAATCTGGAAGAAATTGATGATTTCCTATCAAATATCGACATGCTGAAACTAAACCAGAATGAGTTAAATCAACTTAACATGCCCGTATCAAGCATAGCAATAGAAACAGCAATAAGAGACCTCCCATCTAAGAAAAGACCAGGATATACAGTGGATGGATATACAGTGGAATTCTACAAGGCCTTCAAAGCAGAACTCACACCAATACTCCTCCAACTCCTCAATGAAATTGATAGAGAAGGTTCACTACCGAACTCTATGAAGTCATCATAACCCTCATCCTAAAACCAGGCAGGGACTCATCAAAGAAAGAGAACTATAGACCCATTTCTTTGATGAACATTGATGCAACTTCTCAACAAAATTCTGGCCAATCGACTTCAACAATTCATCCAAAAAACTCATACACCACGATCAAACAGGATTCATTTCAGTGATGCAAAGCTGGTTCAATATAAAAAAATCATTTAATGTAATTCATCACATCAAGAAGAGCAAGGATAAGAACCACATGGTTATCTCGATAGATGCAGAAAAAGCATTTAACAAGATCCAACACCCCTTTATGATGAAGGCTCTGGAAAAACCAAGGATCCATGGAACATTCCTTAATACAATAAAGGTTGTACAACCAGCATTATACTTAATGGCAAAAAACTAAAGCCATTTTCTCTAAACTCCAGAATGAGACAAGGATGTCAATTCTCCCCACTTCTTTTCAATTTGGTATTAGAATGCCGAGCTGCAGAAATAAGACAAGATCTAAATATAAAGGGGATCCAAATAGGGAAAGTTGAAGTAAAACTCTCCCTCTTTGCAGATGACATGATCTTGTATTTAAAGAATCCCATGGACCTGTTGCAACAATGAGAAGTACAAGTTGTCATGTCAAAAACGAACTTTACAACTTGGGGGCGGGGGAAGATTGGGTGGGGTGGAGGGAGGATGGGAAGGGATGGGAAGAGTAAACAAAGGAGGAGGCTACAATGCTTGATAAGAAATGTCCTCACTATCTTGCCCATGTAATTGTAACCCCTCTGTACAGTATTTTCACAATAAAAAAATTTTTAAAAAGAAAAAATATCCCATGGACTCAACTCCCAAATTACTGGAGCTGATTCCAAACTTTGGCAAAGTAGCAGGGTATACAATTAACCCTCAAAAATCAATGGCTTTTCTGTATGCCAACAATGAGAACAGTATGGCTGAAATCAGGACAGAAACTCCTTTTGTAATAGCCCCACAAAAATAAAATACCTAGGAATTAACATAACTAAAGAAGTGAAGGATATCTATGATGTAAACTTTAAAAACCTGAAAAAAGAAATGAAATCTGAACTAAGGAAGTGGCAAAAACTCCCATGAAGGCTATACTTCTCAAGGCTATCTAGAAATTCAATGCAATACCTATCAATATTCCAATTTCATTCTTCAATGAAATAGAAGAAGCAATCCAAAATTTCATATGGAACAATAAAAGACCCTGAATAGCAAAAACTATCCTTAACAGAAAGAATAGTGCTGTAGGACTATCAATACCAAATTTCAAACTACTACAAAGCCATACTCATAAAAAGAGCTTGGTACTGTCACAAGAAGAGATCTCAGGACCAATGGAAAAGAATTGTAAACTCAGAAATGAACCCACAGACCTATAGCCAACTAATTTTTGATAGGGGAGCTGAAAAACTAGAATGAAAGAAAGATAGCCTGTTCAGTAAATGGTGCTGGCAAAATTGGTTAATCACCTGTAGAAAACTAAAGCTAGATCCTTATATATCACCCTGTACCAGAATCAACTCCAAATTGGCCAAAGACCTCAGAATCAAAGTAGACACCCTGAAAACATTACAGAAAGGAAAAGGCAAAGCCCTATGTCTCCTAGGCACAGGCTGAAATTTTCTTAATAGAGACCCAGAAATACAACAAATCAAAGAAAGGTTGGAGAAATCATAATGCATAAAGCTACAGAGCTTCTTCTTGTCAAAGGACATAGGTAGCAAGATCAATAGAAAACCCACGGATTAGAAGATCTTCACTAGCCATACAATGTATAAAGGTCTCATATCTAAAATATTCTTGAAACACAACAAATTAAATCCTCCAACAACAAATCCTCAAAGAAACAACTGCTCAATAAATAAGTGGGCTAAAGACTTAGAGAAACTTCTCTATAGAACACTCTTTAAAACTCTTTGAAGAGGAAATAAGAATGGCCAATAGACACATGAAGAAATGCTGAACCTCTCTAGCCATAAAAGAAATACAAATCAAAACAACATTGAGATTCCACCTCACTCCAGTTAGAATGGCTAGAATCAGAACTCTAATAACAACAGATGATAGAGGGGATGTGGAGAGAAGGGAACCCTACTGAATTGTTGGTGGGACTGTAAATGTTCAACCACTTTGGAAAGTGGTATGAAGGTTCCTCAAAAGACTCCACATAGAGCTACCCTATGACCCAGCAATCCCACTTTGGGCATTTACCCAAATGATCACAAACAAGAGCATACTAAAGCTGCCAGTACAATTATGTTTATTGCAGTATTATTTACCATAGCTAAGATATGGAACCAACCCAGATGTCCCTCAGTAGATGAATGGATCAAGAAAATGTGAGATATATATCTATAGATATAGATATATGAATGCTGCCCCCATCAGAAAGAATGGCATCACCCCAATTCTAAGGAAATGGAAAGGCTTGAAAAAAATTATATTAAGTGAAGTAATCCAGGCCCAAAGAAACATAGGTTCCATGGTCTCCCTTAATTGCAATTACTAGTACATGTGTAGCACAAGCAGAAAAGGTCAAAAGCTATGTACATATGACCAGATAAGATGATGTTAAGTGAAATGAACCCCAAGATAGGGACACAAGTGGATTTTCTTTCTTGCTATTGTTTCTAACATATTTATAATGCACCATGTGATTTTTTTTGTTTCTTTATATGTTCCTCCCCCATGGTATAACACCTGTTTTCACTTTATTTGATGTCACTGCCCTGCATCTTTTATATACACTTCTCTAATTTGGGGAGCAGAAGTGAAAAAAACAAAATGCTTAAATAGGGATACAGGTTGACCCATGAGATGTATAAGACACTATGTTGAAAAATGGATTTTACAGTTTATGTGAGGGGGGGAGTGTAGTTGAGGAGGTGGGAGGGAAGGGATGGTAGGGGAAAACCAAAGGAGGAGGTAACAATGCTTGATAGGAAATGTACTCATTACCTTGCTCATGTAACTTTAACCCCTCTGCACAGTATTTTTACAATAAAAGAAGTATTAAAATTATATTTATTAAGTCCAAAGTAATTCTTAATTTTCAAGTATAAAAGACTATTCTTGACAAAAAGCCTAGTAAACATGATACCATAAACTAAAGTACATACCAAGTTAAAAAAATATTATCTAATTCTTTTACCTTTATAAGGAAAATTTGACATTCCGTCTAGGCTTCCTATATAATTTGTCTTAAATTAGTCTGCTCTATAATCTGTCTAGCTGTACATAGGTGCTGGGATACTACAATGACAAGCAGAGATGAGCTTCTGCCTTCTTTTTGATGTTCAAAGTCCAGGGAACAGAATAGAACAGAAACAAATGAAGGAACATGGGGTTGCCATTCAATTAAACCATGATAATGGGAGTATCAAGGTAATTTATAGTGTACAATTAGTGTACAAGAGAGGGTATACAGCAAAGATTCATGGGAAAGATGTTTCTGAAGGCATGCCTTTTTTTTTGTCAGTTGTAGGGCTTGAACTCTGGGCCTGGGCATTGTCACTGAGCTTTTCAGCTCAAGGAGAGTGCTCTACCACTTGAGCCACAGCACCACTAATGGTTTTCTGGTGGCTCATTGGAGATGAGTTTCATCATTTTCCTACTCAGGCTGGCTTTGGACTGTAATCCTCAGATATCAGAATCCTGAGTAGCTAGGATTATAGGCATGAACAACTGTTGACATATGCCTTTTAAATTAAGATTTTGTGGCAATTTTAGAACTGAAATCCTAAACAAGGAAAAATGCTTTGTTTTCTAAATAGTGACAGTTAAGTAGAATGAAGTCTACAGAATCTAAAACATATTCCAAAGTGGCTTCAGTGATACCAGATACTTGTCTTCTGTAGTGTGTATTATACTGCAAATATTTAAGAATACCAGATCCATTATGAGTTTCTGTGTTTATAAAGAATTCTTCCCCATTCATTAAATTCAACAGTCTTGGAGAAGAAGTAACTTATGGCAAGTACCCAGTAGAGGTTCCCTAGAATGAGGGTGGGAATCAGAAAATGTTTCAAAGTGGAAGCGATGTTTTATCTAGACCATGATGGATTAGGAAAGATGGTGTGAATGAAGTAAGGTACTCATCTCAAGGCTGGGTGACGGAGGCTCATACTTATCATCCTAACTACTTAGGTGGCTGAGATATGAGGATCACAGTTTGAAGCCAGCCCCATAATGAAAGCCTACAAGCCTCTTATCTCCAATTAAAAACCAAAAAAAGCCAGCAGTGAAACTGTGGTTCAAGTGGTAGAGTATTAGCAATAAAGTTTGTCCTTGAGTGAATAAAGGTCAGGGAGAGGACTCACACCCTGATTTCAAGTGCCAGGAATGTGCACTCACACACGCACATAAATTTTAAAGACATTCGTTTCTGGAAAAGAATCTCTTATAAGAAAGGTGAAATAAATATGAATAGGTCAGTTAAGCCACTAAATATTAAATGCAGAGTGTGGTAAGTAGTTATGTGTACCCAAAGCCTTAGACTACAAAAGATATCAGATGGTTTTCAATAAGAAATGCTATGGGGAATTTGGAATTTGCTCTTCTTTTCTCCTTTGCTTTTTAAAGATGTGAGTGCAGATTATATTGCCCATTCCTCAGTTCTGTTGGAGCAAGAGCAAATAGGAAGCAACCAGGTTTGTTTTTTTTTAAGGCTTTCATCAAGTTACAAACATTGCATTATCTTTGTTCTCTCTGTTTTCACTAGGATGATTATTGATTTGCCAGCAGCCTTAATGTGGCTCTTGCACACACTCTAATCACTCTGACAGCAACTCTGAAAATACATCAAGTTCTGCCTTCAAAATTTGATGTCTCCTGTCCTAACAAATCATTATTTTGGCTAAACTCAGAAGAATTGTTCAATGATCATTAAATTAGACTCTGAAAGGCTGAGGCTATATTATACTTACATCAAGTATAAGTAATTAAGAATGTAGGACTTCATTAAAAATCACTTGTCTACTGATGTAGCTCTGTTGCCCAGTAAATAACAGGATGTCATTGTTCTGTAGCTCTTAGATAGCTCTGCTGTCAGTTGGATATAAGAAGGCAGAAATCTCCCTGGATCATAGCCATAATTTAATCATTTGGCAACTTAAGATTATTTGTATAGGAAATGTTCCACCCTCCCAAAAAGCTCATATGTTTGGGGTCTAGTGCCAAGTGTGCACTAATTTAGGATGTTATGGACCTTAGGATATGAAAACTAGTTGACAAAGTAGGTCACAAGAAACAGATCCTTGGGGTATCTGGTCCCTGGCCCATTTTCTTTCCCCCTTCCTCCCTTTCCCTTCCCCTCCTCTGTCTTTCCTCTCTCTTTCTCTATCTCTCTTCCTCCCTCCTAACTTCCCATCATGAGGTGAACAACTTCCTCCACATGTTTCTACTGCCATGATGTTCTGTCTCATCCCTGGCCTAAAACCAACAGAGCAAAGGACCATGGAGTGAAATCTCTGAAACTATGGACCAAAATAAAACTTTCTTCCTTTAAATTTTTATATAAGGTATTCTGTTACAGTTATAAGAAAAATGACTAATAATTTTCTCTATCTTGTGGGTGAGGGATACTTCCAGAGCCTTGTTTACATTTCTTTCTCCTGTCATGACCACATTATTAGTAATTGCACACTTTAGGAATCTCTGAATTCATAGGAAACTTCCTAGATGGACATAAGGACAAGAGAAAGCAGCTTTCAGACAGGAACCTTGATGATACACCCTAATCTTTTACTTACCCAGTTCTTCTGGCATTAGGCCAAATGTCCTTGATGTTCTGAAATTATTCTCCTCTCAATCCAACAGGAAGTAATTTTCCTCACCTTCAAGGTTATGCAAGGAATGAGGTAATTCACATATCAGTTATTTGTAAAACATTCAGCTCTTTATAAAAGTAAGATATCATTACTACTCATTAGCCCTGAAAATACAAAAAGGGTCAGAGATAAAACACAATTATGCTGATGTCACCAATTCAAAACTTTCCATTAGTCTGTTTGATCAAGGATTGTAAAACACATTGTGCTTCTGTAACTCATGTTTGTGGCCAACAGCAGAAATAGGCAAGAGAAAAACCCAAGAGTATTCCTCAAAGTCAAAGAATTTTCTTCTCTGTTCTTAGCTCTGTGGGAATTGGTGTTCACCTAATCAGTTATCTGATTAAAGCAATGTTCATAACACTGTTCTAACCTTTTCATCTTAGCACATTTGTCTGTTGGAAGTGCAGAATCACAGAGGAAGGAAAAATTTACTACTAGATTTTTTTTTAATGCAGAGGTTCATGACCTTTCATCCCAGACTAGGAATCCTTAAGTTGCCTAGTAGTGGTAGTCAGCCTGTGTTAGGAAGCCCAGTTGCTTCTAAATATGAAACACAGTGTGATTTATCTTTATCAATTAAGTGAAGTAAGCCAGACCCAAAGAAACATAGGACTCACGGTTTCCCCTTTTTGCAATAATTAGTACATGTCTAGGATAATCTTATCAGATGAGCAGAAAAGCCCAAACGCTATGTTCAGATGACCATATAAGATGACGCTAAGAGAAATGAACCCCAAGATATGGACACAAGAAGTTTTTCTTTGTTGTTGTTGTTTTTAATGTACTATATGACTGTTTTTGTTTCTTTTGTATGTTCTTCTACTTATTGTATATCCCTGTTGTCACTGTATTTGATTTTGGTGCCTTGTATGTTGTATATACATTTATGGAAATTGGGGAGAGGAAGGGGAATAACAAAATGCTGAAACCAGGACACAGGATGACCCATTGCAACAATGATATTCACAAGATACTATGTTGGAAATGAACTTTACAACTTTGGGGTGGGGGAGTGGAAGAGGTGGGGAGGGAAGAGATAGCAGGAGAAAAAAGGAGGGGGTAGCAATGCTAGACAAGAAAAGTACTCATTACCTTACTCATGTAACTGTAACCTCTCTATACAGCATCTGTACAAGAAAATAATTTTTTCAAAAAAATGCTCAATGTATGATAAATGCATTCATGGAAACATCACTGTGACTTCCATGTATAGTTACAATTATAAAATATTAGAAAATATGACACTCTTGTGATCACCTACTGGATATTTTAAGTGAATTAATATGTGTTATTAATTTTTCTCCTTCCCCAAACCCAAAATACTATAGTCATTAGCTTATAATCTTAGAAACAAAACCAAAAAGCTACTGTATCAATTGAGAAATCAAGGAACAGTAGGCATTACAGTGTTTATGGCGTTGGCCTTGAAGGCTTTTGACTTTGGTTGCTTGCAAGGGTTCATGTTGCACATGGACAGCTTTTTTTTTTTTATCTCAGATAGTCTAGATAGGCAGCTGTCCTGTCTAGTGCTGGCTTTGGGCAATCACGCTGATTATGACTGCTTTGTGCCAAAGAGTAGCTAAGGCAAGGAGATGTTGGACCTAACAGTTCACACAGCCCATGTAGATTTTAGGCAAATGCCTACACAGCCTACACAGGCTTTGCCAAAAGCCAAGCAGGACAGACAAGGGCTGTAAAATATAGTTGCTTTTGCATTATATTACCAGATAGTTAAAAGCAAGATAATACTATTGTAGGCATTAATGGGCCTAATAATATTTCCTATTTTCAAATTGTTAAATATTTCAGACCTAGGAATACAGAGATAGGGATAGCTGGAATTCATATGATTTGTCCATGGGTTAAAGAAAACAAACTACACATATATTCAATGTAACTCAATTGGTTGTTTACTTTAATTCAAAATCTCTTAAGCTGGGCACCAGTGGCTCCTGCCTATAATCCTAGCTATTCAGGAGGCTGAGATCTGAGGATTGCAGTTCAAAGTCAGCCCGGGCAAGAAAGTCCATGAGACTCTTATCTACAATTAACCACTCAGACAACCGGAAGTGGCACTGTGGCTCAAGTGGTAGAGCACTAGCTTTGAGCTGAATTGCTGAGGGACAGTGCCCAGGCCCAGAGTTCAAGCCCCATGACTGACCAAAAAGAAAAAAATCTCGTAAGATTGATTTCAAAAGCCTGCACTGAGGCTCCCTCCACAGACGTGTCAGGATTTATTTACCTTTAAAATAAAAGGATATCTGTTCTTGTTATAAGAAAGAATCATTTAAAGATAATTCTTGCAAACAAAATGATGATAATTTTTTTAAATCTAAGTTTGAAACATTAAGATCAATCATTACATTAAGTAGCAAATGCTTTGAAAAATCCTACTTGAGGCATAATGTCTAAAGTATAATAAGATAAGTTGGCAGAGATAAGTTAGAGGAAGAAAGAACTATTCTTGAAAGAAAAGTTAAAATTTTATAATCTGGAGAGATATTAAGAGGGAAAATTAGATCTGAGGTCATAATACATTGAAGTAAGACAGAAGGATGTGTGCCTTGGTTTAACTAATCTTTAAATATTATAAGGAGGAAAAAAGCACTTCCTTAGCTATGTAAGATGTTTGAAACAGTGAGAGAAATTTCACAGAGGGAAAGAAAAATTGCTATATCATACTGAAGTATGTCCACCAGAGAGAATCAGGATTCAAGATACTAAGAGCCAGCTTCAAATATTCAGTTGCTAGAAGGACTCTTAGCAATAGCTATGGAGGACTTATCCTGACATACTTGAGCAACCACATAAAGTGGTTGCCAAAATTCTGGGAAGACATAAGATGAGAAGACCAGGAGTGGTGGCACAAAATAAAAACACATTGGGAAAATATTTAAAGTGATAGAGCCATTACAAATGGAGATGAAGCACTGCACTTAGTTATAGTTAGATCCAGAAAGGCCTCTTCAAACAGACAAAAAGAAATCTGTGAGTCATCATCAATGGTTTTAAACTATATTTTTAAACTATATTTTTATTATCTTTAAGTATTGTCTATAAGTATAATGCATTGATCAATGTTACCTGTTTCAGAATTCTCCTTCAGTCATTCATCAATATTTTTGCCTAACTGAGATTAAACTAGAAACAAAAACAATTCTAGGTCTTAGAATTGAGTTTTGCTTTTATCTTTACTAATACCTATCATTATTATGAGAGAAAAAAACAATGTTGACATTCTCATTATAAAAATAACATTAAATTTTACACAGTAAAGATTCACTTATTACTAAATCATAATAAATGATTAAAGTTCTTAAAAAGAATCTGTAAGCACAAACCATGCTACTTGTATGGTAATCAGAATTCAGGGTAGCCAGTATAGATCTGTTCAGAAAAATAAGCTTGATGTAAGCTTTATTGGCATGCAGAATAAAATCAACACATTTACAGAACAAAAACACTCTCTGCAAAGATTTTTGCAGGATAAAAGTGTCTGAATGGCAATTTTTTAAGGACAGCCATCTTCTTGAGGAAACAGTATTTATCCAAACAAAAAAAGGAGAAAGGGGAAACAAAGGAGGAGACTACAATGCTTGATAAGAAATGTACTCATTATCTTGCCCATGTAATTGTAACCCCTCTGTACAGTATTTTCACAATTTAAATAAATAAATAAACAAAAGGAGAAGCAGGTAGAAGTTCGACTGACATATTTGGAGTTGTCTGACCACTTCAGAACTTTGGGGACCAGAAACTCTTGTGCCTTGCTAATACTTAACTGTCTCTCTTACAATAGTGTACTCTGAGTTTACTTGACAAAATTGTTGAACAAGAGTATAAAACGGCCCAAAGAGCTTTCAACAAATGTGAGTTAATTAATTATGACTAAATGCAGACTCCGTCATTTAAAGATCTGTCTCTATGCAATGAACATGCAGTAATCAGAAAGAAAAATACTCTATAAGTAAATGATGGGTCAAGAATTAGTTGATACTACAAAGAAACAATTTGGGCAGGAGAGCCAACAGAACAGAGCTAGGCTGTTGAAACATAATAACAGGGAGTGAGCCTGGACCAGAAACAAGGTAAGCATCTTATAGGAACTCTTGGCTAAAGGTGTTTATTCCAACATACTAGAAAGCCAAACCATATATTTGAGCCCATGTACAATCTAACCAAATATCTGCCGATAGAAGTGTATACCAACACTCTTGCCAATTTCACAAAATTCTTCTTTTAAGTTATTTTTTAAAAAATCACTGAAATTTGATTCTTTTTATAATTGTGTGTTTTATATCATTTATTTTACTTTTCAGATAATAAATTCACAAATGCATGTGTCATTTGCCAACACTATAAATATATAGATTTTTCCAAATCATTTTAAATGAATATATGAGCTTGACAGAGATTTCTATTTGGTAATCATAGTTTAGTTGATCATAAATTTGAAAACTTAGGGAGGAATATAATGCATATATTTTCTAATCATCCTTTCATGAAGCAAACTCTAAGGATTCTTGGTCTCTAGGATGTATTGATGAGGTTGAATACCAAGGTCTGATTTGGGGATGTTTGTTGCCAGAGTCAAGTTCAATGGAAACTTTCAGGATGAACCATAGAGAAATTTTTTATCCATAACAGCATATTCCATCATGACCCATTTGGGAGTTTTGTTTTAATATCTTTCATTTGTCTATATTTCAGCCCCTGTCCTGACCTCTGGTCATTATTTACAGACACATGATCTTTCCTGGGCCAAGTGATGGATGGTCACACCAATGCATCCTGTGTTTCTTGCTTCTTCTATTGTTTGTCCACGTCTGGTATGAGAAAAGTTCTCAAAAATAAAAGATAGAAGGCTGATAACATTGAACACTGAACAACATGGGCCTTGAATCTTGAGTTTGAGTCTACCTACTAGCAGATGGACTACTACCTTTTTGTAAAGTAGAGTTTCAGCAGCTGTGAATGAGGATACAATGAGTTTGACTTCACAGAATAAAGTTCCTACTGTTATATGAATTAGCAAAATTGATCATGAAGTGTAATAGACAAAATCCCATTGAATAGGTATGTCACTTCTGAAGCTATTCTAAAACAGGTACCATTTGAATAAGACTTAAATAAAGCCATGGTTATAGAAACAGCTGGTACTGGCACTTGTACAGGCCAGAGGATCAATGGAATAGAATTGAAGACCCTGAAATGATCTCACAGACCTATAGTCACCTAATCTTTGATAAGGGAGCCAAAAACATCAGATGGAAGAAAGACAATCTCTTCAACAAAGAGCACTAGCAGAATTGGCTATCCACATGTAGAAAACTGAAGTTAGATCCTTATATATCACCCTGCACCAGAGTCAACTCCCAATGAACTAAAGACCTCAATGTAAGATCACATACCATGAAAATATTATAGGAAAGGCTAGAGGGACACACTGGGCTCCTTGCCCTAATTAAAGATCCAATAAAAATCCAAAAACAAGCAACAAAGAAAGGCAAGGTAAATGGGCTTGCATTAAACTTCAGAGCTTCTGCATAGCAAAGGTCATAGCTAGAAAATAAATAGAAAGCTCACAGATTGGGAGATTTTCACTACACACTACACACTACACATAAGGGCCTCATAAAATATACTTAGAGATAAAACCCCCTCAACAAATCCTCCAAGAAACAACCACCCCATTAATAAGTGGGCTTAAGAATTAGAAGGAGACTTCTCTGGAGAGGGAATAAGAATGGACAATAGACACATGAAGAAATGTTCAACATCACTGGCCATAAAAAATGCAAATCAAAACTACCTTGAGATTTCACCTTATCCCAGTTAAAATGGCTATTATCAAGAAAACAAATAATAACAAACACTGGAGGGGATGTGGCCAAAAGGGAAATCTACTACACAGTTAGTGGGAATGTAAATAAACTTGCTCAACCACTCTGGAAAGCAGTATGGAGGCTCCTCAAGAGACTAAACATAGAGCTCCCCTATAACCCAGAAATCCTACTCCTGGGCATTTACCCAAATGATCACAAACAAGGTCACACTAAAGCTACTAGCACAACCCTGTTCATTGCAGCATTATTTACCATAGCTAAGAAACGGAACCAACTCAGATGCTCAGTGGATTAAGAAAATGTGAGATATATATATATATATATATATATATATATATACACACACACACATATATACATATATATACATACATATATATATAGTGGAATACTATGCTTCCATCAGAAAGAATGACATAGCCCCATTCATAAGGAAATGAAAAAGCGAGAAAAAATTCTATTAAGTGAAGTAAGCCAGACCCAAAGAACATAAGTTCCATGGTTTCCCTCATTTGTAATAATGAGTATATGCCTATCATAGTCCTAGCAGAGGATTATAGCCCAAGAGCTATGTACATATGACCATATAAAATGATGCTAATCAAAATGAACTCCTTGATATGGAAACAAAAGGGTTTCATTTTTGTTCTTGTTGTTTTGTTTTTCTTTCTTTTTTTTTAGTGTACTGTTTGCAGTTATTTCTTTTGTCTTTCTTTTTTTTTCTCCTCTGGTTTATTCCCTGTGGTCACTGTTTCTGATTTCGTTCCCCTTGTCTTGTATATAAGTTTATCTGATTTGGGGAAGGGAAGAGGAATCATAGAAACAATGCAATTGCAATAGCAATCCTCACTAGCCAGTATGTTGGAAGTGAACTTTGCAACTTGCAGGGGAGAGGAAGCATAGGAGAGGGAAATGGGAGAAAACAAGAAGGGGTAATAGTTTTTGAAAAGAAATATACCTATTACCTTACTTATGTAACTGTAGCCCCTCTGTACATCACCGTTACCATAAAATAAAAATTCTCAAAAGACTTAGTGTATCTTCAGGTTATTTTATCTCAACTTTCTAAACAAAAATTACATTTAAAATTTAATAAGTAAGCTGGACATTGACAATTCATGCCTGTAATCCTAACTAGTCAGAGGCTGATATCCGAGGATTGCAGTTCAAAGCCCATACTGGAATGTCCATGAAACTCTTATTTCCACTTAACAAACATACACAAAATAAATCCAGAAACAGATTTGTGGCCCAAGTGGTAGAGTGCTAGCTTGAGCAAAAAAACTTCAAAGGAAACACCCAGACCCTGAAATCAAGCCCTAAGATGGACACACACACACACACACACACACACACACACACACACACACCACATGAGAAGTGTTTTCTATTTTGTACTAGGCAAACTTAGGGAAATCTATACAATGGGAACTATTATTTGAAATAATAAATTATTATTAGTTTACTGAGTCGACTTTTATCTACTGAATTTAGGGGACTCTTTGGCACTTCAGACATTTTCTTTATATTGTCTGGTTGAGGTTTTGATTTTCCAATTTTTATTATATAGAAAGTAAAATGGAAACTCAAAAACATAAGGAAATAAAATAAATAACCAGACTTTGACTACTCATTTACCAGTTTTTTCCCACTTTGAGCAGCAAAATAAGTTAATAGAAATCCTCAATTCTAACACAGTCCCATTTTTCACACTAGATTAATACACATTGGGTCTTACGATGTAGCATACTGGGCAAGTACTTATTAAGGGGAAAGAATTTCTCTGTGTTTGAAGGTAGTGGAGAGAACAGTCAGAGTGGATCCATGGCTCAAGAGCATAAGAGCTCAAGGACAACACACAGGCCCTGAGATAAAGCTGTAGAACCAGCACCAATAAATAAATAAATAAATAAATCCTAAGTTAGAACTTAGGTTCTTCAGGATGAGCTCATACAGTACAAAAGACAGAGCAATGGCTTAAGGTTCTCTTCTCTTGATATTCATATAGGAAGAAATATAGAAGTCAGATCCTGATCCTGATAATAATGATGGTTTTGCCATCATCAACCAACCCACAAGTGTAAATGTGTCTTCTCTGACCCTAAGGACATGGGTATATGATATGCTTACACTGTAGGTCTTCCAAAAACACTTGCTTCTAGGAAATTCCTTCCTGGTGCACAAGCTTTCCATCAGTGAAAAGCCATTCTTATCTGAGTTTGCCTATCAGCCTCTGCCCCAGAGCTTTTCATTGTTTTTCAGCAGAGAAGCGTTTGAGTAGAACCTCAAAATGCCCTGTGACCCAGAAATCTAGACAGTACCTGTTTATCAACAATTTTCCCCCTAAAGGGTAGAGATCTCTGTCCTTGACTTTATCTACATTCCTCAGATGTTCATTTACAACAGCCTTTCACTTCCAATTTGCTGCATAATGGGCAGTGACAGCTGCAGATAAAGTTGCTCTGAGACCACAAGGGAAGCAAGAGCATCCATCTCCTTCAGTTTGTGCACATCACTGTCATTACCCTTCTGCATCTGGGTATCAGCTGCAATCATAGCTTGTCAAAAGCATGAAATAGCCTGTGTCCTTCAGTGGCACCAGTTTCTAGGACTCACTGTGTTGTTTCACTAAGTTGGTGATGCCTTTGTCTATGATGCTATAAATAGGCAGTGGCAAGGATATTCATCTCTCTTGACTGAACACACTTGTTTCTGTAAGGACTTGCAGAGTTTGTATGTGTATGCCTGTGAGAGCCTACATTTGTGCTTATTCAACTAACATATGAGAACAGTCATAAGAAGAGAGAAAATAACAGCAGGCAATGAATCAATGGAAACCCCGTGCAAAGTTTCCACACAGACAGAGTCATTCCTAGGCTAGCTTGATTTGATAATGCCTTCAGTGACAGTGGAAACATGTCAAAATATGGAATCACAGAAGCAGCAATTGATTAGTCCAAGAAAACAAGAAAGTTAGGGAAATATATATTCACATGTTCATCCCATATTCTCCAAAACAAACAGGTCCCTAGAATAAAGCCAATTCTTAGCTTAAAACACTTCCATCACAGACACTATATATATTTTTATTTGCATCCACACTCCACTAGCCAACCTTTCAATTAAAAAGATGTCCCCCAACGTACTTCTCCATCAGGAAAAAAGTGAAGACAGAGCATGGGTGTTCTACATTGAAATTCTCTCTAAAAGTATCCAATCTATAGAAGCAATACAGATCATTTCAATTCTTTTATGTTCACCAGTTCTTTTCCTTCTCCTTTACCCACTCTGGAAAACCTCTGATCTCTGAGAACACACTTTCTACAGTAGCCTTTCTGCCCCAATAATCCACTTATATTTTCCTGATCAGAGGTTCAGTAGCTCTCCTAAATTACCCCCTTGTTAATATTCTCTCAAAAATTAAGCACTTATTAAAACCAGGTAAAGCCATTTAGAATAAAGTTCTCAACAACATGCGAAGTAAGGACATGAGATCTGAAACCAAGTGGTCCATGCCCCCACCCCAGCCCGTCATTCTGTAGTTCAGGGCCTTTACTTCTTCATGCATATATGGGGAACATTAATAGCAACTCCTTTAAAGGGGTGTTGTAATGGGGAGAATGGAGAGGTCACAGGCAAGTATACAGGGCAGAAACAGATTCTCACGAAATAGTTTTGTTGGTAACAAGTGATTGAAAGATGACTTTGTTAGACCCACGCATCAGCTGAGAGGAAGATAAACCCCAGCTTCCTCCATTTTGTATCTATGTCCTTTACCCTGAGCCATTCTCTCTCATTCACTTTGCAGCCATCTTGAAAGCCAATAGGAATGGACCATCTGCCACTCCCCCCAGCATCAATGACCAACTGTGACAAGGCCCAATCTGACCAATCCTGGGCATTGCTTGGACATTCTTCTTTTGTTTCACAGAGCTATGCACAGAGTAATGCCTCAAAATGTATCTTCTTGTATCTCAGCAGTAAGGAAGGAATGATTGACTCCCCACAGCACCAAGCTAGGTTCGGGGATGAACAGAGGTACATTTTTTAAAGGTAGATATAAATCTTGTCTTCAAACAGCTTGACATGCAATGGGAGGAATGGGAGACAGGTATGAAAGAGATGTGTTCATACAGTGAGATACTGAGTGAGAAAAGGGGGAATTGTGATTAATTTCATAGGACCAGAAGCCTAAAATCAGGAAACTCTTCATCACGGAGACAATGGGAAAAAATAAGGATTCAAAAAGTAGAATTTCCAGGGTTCTAAAAATATTCCAGCAATAAATGGAAATCTGTTGTTTTTTAATTTCAAGGATGTTTTTTACTAGGTAAACTCAAAGGCATGAGAACCCTGGAATACCTGCTAAAAGTTTTAAAGTATTTATTCCAAATCAAAGAACCACAGTTGGCCTTCTGAGCTAAGTAACTCACCACAGTAGTCATTGCAATCATCTTTGTTCTGTGCAACAGCTGTTAGTCTATATGCAAAGCCCAGGGGGCAGGGGAGCAGCTGTTCCCTCAGATAGAAGCCCTCAAAGGAAACTGTAGATCAGATAATACCAGACTGGCTGGCTGCTGCTTCTCTAGGGAAGGGAGATGTGAAGTCTGAGCCTCACCCAGGTAAAAACAGCCCAGCCAGCGTCCCAGGGAACAAGGACAGGATATTGTGGGCTGGCAAGGTATATAGAAAGCTGACCTCTCATGAAGAAAAGTCAACTCTCAGCTTTGAAAATGAGGACAAATGGGCAAGCTGTGTCTGAATCTTCACAGAGTATTTTCTGAGTGTGAAAGGACCCTCTCAAATTCCAACCCTGCCCCTGAAGAAAAGTTGTACCTTTCTGTTCAAGTGTATAAAGGAAAACCCAAGAGTATTATATGCCAGACCCAGACAGAGTAAGGCACAAACATTAGAATCTGAAAGTCTGTTCTGATATTTATATGAATAAACCTCCCTTTCTGGGGAAAATTTTAGCCAAGTCATTTCTGGCTGAGATCATGCAGAAAAGACAAGCTATATGGCCAGAAGAAAGCAGTGACAGAAGGTTGTTCTCTTTGAAACTAAAATGGGATATTGATTTACCTAAGCTTCTCCAAATCATCCTTCCCTTTTCCTTATCCACCAGACAATTGAACTAGGAATTGACAGGTAACACTGTGACTGGCAGCCAATGTCAAGGACCTTATCTAATAGGAATGGTGGGACCTATCTGTACCAGGAAGTAATCGCTCTCCTTAGTCCCCACTTTAGTCACACACACAAAAAGCTCTGTTGTTTGCTTTACAAAACACAGGATACAGACAGTGCCAAGACAGACTTTAGAACAGAATTTTACAGATTCCTCTGTAGGAACTAAGTCATTTCTGGAGACCACTGTCCCCCCCTCCACACACACATCAACTTTTGAAGAAATATGGAGAAATCTGGAGAAACAATTTTTAATATGAATTGGGTTCCTATTACAAATTTTCTTTAAATGTTGATATCTGATCCGGTAATTGATACCATGAGTATACTAGAGGATCTGCTTTTGAATAAATTTACTTTCCTTATTCCTGAGTTCTCCACTGATCTTCTTTTCCCTGAGCAAATTATTCCTCAGTCTCTTCGAACCTGGGAGAGATTACCACACTAACAACTGAATCACATTTTTGGAGGTAAATAGGCTTCTACAGTGATACCAATTGCTAAATGCCTGGATAGTGCTTATTAAATACCACTAGGTGATTGAATATCCATATCAGTCCTGTAAGGCAGGTATATTTTTAAAGTAAATAAACCAAGAAATTAAAGAACACAAAAAAGAATTGCATAGCTGGAAAACTTCTAAACTGGGATGCAGAAGATTGGAGTCGACCTTACAGAGGGACTGTATGTTTATTGGGAGCTAGGTTTATTTGTGACTAAAATTCCATCACCAAATACAGTGTCAGACATGTGGTGTAGTAATTGTTGAATGAATACATGAACTACTACATTCTGCCAAGGTTCAGAGTCAAAAGTTTTTATCTTCTATAATCATTGAGCTTCTATCATTTTTAAGTCCTAAAAACTACTCATGGACACCATTTAAGCTAATTCCACAAGTAAGGAGGACAGGATTGGAAAGCTTCCAAACATATCTTTGCAAATAGAATCTTGATATTAAAACTTGCCAATGATTTAGAAAGAGAAAAAAAACTACACATAAATTTTACTTTTAAATTTTGATTTAAAATTCCTAAATGAATTTGGCTAAATAAATTACAACAATATTTTTAACTCCCAAAAGCTCATCACAATTAGGACTTCTTTTAGCATCATTGTTCGAAATTTTAAACTGCATAATTTAATCATCGCTGTGGGTAAGTGTAGGGCAAATCAAAATGATAATTATATTATTATAATAAATGTCACCTACAAAATTGGGAAAACTTTAAAAGAATTATAAAAAGCTGGACGCTGGTGGCATACACCTGTAATCCTAGCTACTCAGGAGGCTGAGATCTGAGTCATGGTTCAAAGCCAGCCCCGGCAGAAAAGTTCGTGAGCCTCTTATCTCCAATTTACCACTAGAAAACCAGAAGTGACGCTGTGGCTCAAGCAGTAGAGCGCTCACCTTGAGCTGAAGAGTACAGGGATAGCGCCCAAGCCTAGAGTTCAAGCCCCAAGACCGACCAAAAAATAAAAATAAAAAAGAATTATATGATAAAACAGCTTTTAAAACCAATGGGGAAAGAGGGCTAATGATGTGTTGGTGAGTGCTTGTGAGCCTAGCTACTTCAGAGGTAGAGATCTGGGGGATAAAATTCAAGGATTGCACTGGCAGAAACTTAGCAAGACCCAATCTCAATCAGGAAGTAACCCAGGCATGGTAGCATATACTGGTAGTCTAAACTACAATGGAGGTTTTTGGTAAGAAGATCACATCCCAGGCCATCCCTACCAGAAAAATAACTAAAGTAAAAAAGAGCTGGGGTATATTTAAAGTGGTAAACCACCTGCCTAACAAGGATAAATTCAAGAGTACAAGCCCAGTACTATTAACAATACAGATGGATAGATGATAGAATAAAAAATATAGGTGATTGATAGTAGACAGAAAGATACATAGATATACAGATTGATAAATAGATATACAGATACCTAGAATAAGATACATCAGTTGGAATTATTCTTTTTTTATTATGAAAATACTGTACAGAGGGGTTACAATTACATGGGCAAGGTAATGAGTACATTTCTTATCAAGCATTGTTGCCCCCTCCTTTGTTTCCCCTTCCCATCTCTTCCCATCTCCCCGGTGCCCACAAAGTTGTAAAGTTCATTTTTCAACATAAACATGTCTTGTACATCTCATTGTCGCAATGGGTCCACCTGTATCCCTATTTAAACATTTTGGTTTTTTTCCTTTCCCTCCCCAAATTATACCAACATCAAATACAGTGAAAACAGGGGTTATACAGTGGGGGAAGTACATACAAAGCAACAAAGAAATCATCTTATAAATATTTTAGAAACAATCACAAGAAAGAAAAAACAGTGAGTCTTTATCTTGGGGTTCATTTCACCTAACATCAACTTATCTGACCTTTTCTGCTTGTCTCAGACATATACTAGTTATTGCAAATAAGGGAAGCCATGGGACCTATGTTTCTTTGGGCCTGGCTTACTTCACTTAATATAATTTTTTCCATGTCTTTCCACTTCCTAACAAATGGGGCAATGTCATTCTTTCTTATGGAGGCATAGAATTCCATTGTGTATAGATACCACATTTTCTTGGTCCATTCACCTAATGAGGGGCATCTGGGTTGGTTCCATATCTTAGCTATAGTAAATAATGCTGCAATAAACATAGTTGTGCTTTAGTATGGTCTTGTTTGTGATCACTTGGGTAAATGCCCAAAAGTGGGATTGCTGGGTCATCGGGGAGCTCTATGTGGAGTCTTTTTTTTTTTTTTTGCCGGTTGTGGGGGCCTGAACTCTGGGCCTGGGTGCTGTCCCTTGGCTCTTCAGCTCAAGGCTAGCGCTCTACCACTTGAGCCATAGTGCCACTTCCGGCTTTTTCTGCTTATGTGGTGCTGAGGAATCGAACCCAGGGCCTCATGCATGCAAGGCAAGCGCTCTACCACTGAGCCACCTTCCCAGCCCTATGTGGAGTCTTTTGAGGAACCTCCATATGACTTTCCAAAGTGGTTGAACAAGTTTACACTCCCACCAACAATGCAATAAGGTACCCTTCTGTCCACATCCCTTCTAGCATCTGTTGTTATTAGAGTTCTTCTTGATTATAGCCATTTTAACTGGGGTGAGGTGCTATCTCAATTTTCATTTCTTTTATGGCTAGGGAGGTTGAACATTTCTTCATGTGTCTATTGGCCATCCTTCTTTCCTCTTCAGAGAAGTTTCTCTTCAGTTGGAATTATATAATAAATTTTTGTTTTATTATCTGTTCAATGTATAAAACTTTCAAATTAAAATCATACATAAACCTCAAAAATTACAAAAAATCAGAAGAAAAATATGGAGTCATCTTGTTCTGCTGCTGCTTTCTCTTCCTCTGCCTCCTTTGTTTTTTCTTTCATTTCTATTTTGTTTTGTTTTGCTATTAGTAGTAAGAGGAAACTTCTAAGAGAAAAATGAAAGATGGGTTCCAACAAGGAGAAGAGAAAGATTTGACTACAGAATAAATTTTGAACTACTTTCTGGCAAAAACCAAAATGGAAACTTACTTAGATAAAGCTTAGATAAAATTAATATACTAATAACCCCTTAAAATCAATACAAAACATATCTTTCAATAATTCTAGTTTTCACTGGAAAGTAATGAAAGCTATAAAATAATATGAAGGGAGCTCACCCATTGATAACCCATGGAAAGACAAACTCAATTGGCCAAGCATTAGACATAAAGATCCTTAACAGTAACTACAATGAGCATTTAAATAACAAGAATGCACACTGATAAGTCATAGTAAATAACTTGCAGATGAAAGCTGCTGTTGCTGTTGACATGATAACCATTAGGCCCCTTTGTTATGTTACAGAAGTACAATTTGTCATGCTATACTTAAATGCAAGTATGTGTTTCTTACTATCCATCAATCCCTTTATAAGGGACCTATACCATAGAATAAAGGTAGCACATTTTTTCCATTCAGGTACAAGTGTCTTTATAACATCATAGTTTCTAGTAATAGTTTAAAAAAAAACACCTCAAGGTTGTATAATCCTAGCTACTCAGTAGGCTTATATCTGAGAATCATAGTAGTAGAGATCTTGCTCAAGTGGTAGAGTTTCAGTCATGAATAGAAAAGCTGAGCTCATGAGACCCTGAATTCAAGCCTCAGTACTGTCACAGAAAACAAAACTCAAATGCATATTAAATGATGAAATGATTTAAAAAATCATTTTTATACTCATTCAACAGAACTCTACATAGCTCTTCAAATTAAATGTGAATTGACTTACAGAGATTACCAGGACATTCATAGTAATGAAATTAAAAATTAAGTATAACTAATAGTACAATAACAAGTTTATATAAAGAAAAGTTCTCAGTGGTACAATTTATTTGTAAGTATAGGTAATGATTTCTATTTCTCTGTCACTCAACATATCCTTTTGCAAATTTCTTTTTATTTATGCAGTTTATTTCTTTCACAGTAGGCGACTTCGTTCCTTTCAAAGCACCTAAGTGGCTCACACTTGTAATCCTAGCTACTCAGGAGGCTGAGATCTGAGGATCATGTTTCGAAGCCAGCCTGGGCAGGAAAGTCCATAAGAGTCTTATCTCCGATAAACCATCAGAAAACTGGAAGTGGCATTGTGGCTCAAGGGAGAAAACAACCACCCTGAGCTAAAGAGCTCAGGACAGCACCCAGGCCCCGAGTTCAAGCCCCATGACCAGAAAAATAAAAGCACCTAAGTTGAGTGCATTATCATTTTGGGAGGAGAGGAAGAGTGGAATTGGGATTTAAACTCAGGGCCTTGTAGTTATTCAACTTGTTTGTTCAGCTGATATTGTCCCGCCCGGGTCATACCTCCAATACACCTTTTATACTGCTTATTTTGGAAATGGAGTCTCACAAAGTTTTGTGTTTTGGGTTTTTTTTTCCTCCCAGGCTGGCCTCAAATCATGATTTCAGCATTGGGAGTAGTTATGATTACAAATTTGAGCCACTAGCACTCAGCTGAGCAAAGCATCTCAATTCTAGATTTTATATTGATTTCAACAGGTCTACAAACTACTCCAAGAAGGCAGCATGTTGGGGCTGAAGAGGTCCGGGGAAGACATTCTGCATGTGAGTTTTTCCATGGTCTGGGCCCAATCCTACTGGAATCCTCTTAACAACCACTCCTATTGATCTGACCCTTCCCAGGAACCAGACCATTGAAGCCTCAAAAACATGCTAGATCAGCATAAGCTGTCAGCACTGAGCAAGCAATGTGATATCCAAAGCAGAAAATGTCAAAGCTGATGCTCTGAACACAAACAGAATAGATAAGGAAGTATAAAACTATGCCCTTCCAAGATTAAACATCCGAGGAAATGAGTAAGAAGCTAGCGCACAGGCCACTAAGCCCTAGAAGTGTTCTGCACTTGTCTTACAGCTGAGGTGACAAGTGTGACCTCTCCCTGTGCCTGCCATGGGAGAAGGTTGCACTTTGGCATCCAACAGGCATGTAGGAGACTATGGCTAGCTGTGCTTTGAAAGTACCATGCAAACTTAGCCACATAAAAAAGAGCTGGGAAGCTCTTCAGGCACAAGAGATGAGTTTGCAAAGGCCCCTGGGAACTAGAAACCCATGGGAAAGGCCCTCAGAGCCAACTGGGAAGCAATGAGACAGGAGAGTAGACAAGGAAACAAGGGGCCAGGTGTCTCAGATGCTTCCCATGCAGTGTCTACAGTGGTGCGAGCATGAAGCTGACATTTTCCATGCTGATATTAATGTAGCTACTAATTAAAGTAATAATGGATCACTTACATTTTGGTGCATAGCATCATTCTACATTTTGCTTGCTTTTCACTCACCATTTTTCTATTTCCTGTCTCCACTCTGCACTTCAGTGTTCCTTGTTTCTGTGCTGGTTTGCATGGAAGGGGGAGTAAGTTATAAGAAAAGTGGGCAGGCAGAATTCAAATTACCAGCCAACATAAATCCTGTTGACAGTCAATTTTCTCAACCTGTCCAAGGATTACTTGACAATATTTAATTTAATTTATTTTTTTTGTCGGTCCTGGGGCTTAAACTCTAGGCCTTGGCGCTGTCCCTGAGCTCTTCAGCTCGAGATGAGTGCTCTGCCACTTGAGCCACAGTACCACCTCTGGTTTTCCAGTGGTTTATTGGAGAAAGAGTCTCACAGACTTACCTGCCCAGTCTGGTTCTGAACCACCATACTCAGATCTCAGCCTCTTGAGTAGCTAGGATTATAGGCATGAGCCACCAGCATCCGGGAATATTTTCTTTTATAACTATGTATATGCAAGCACTATCCATGCAAATGCACACCTCGGCATACCCAGATACCTGTATATAAATGTACGTATGGGATTAGATCCATGTACATTTCTTTAATGCATTGAAGTTTATATCAACTGTAATTAGTCCACAAAAACACTACAAGGCACAGCAAGTTTTTATGCTAGGCTGCACAAGTCATTGGTCAGATTAGATTTGGTTTCTCCTTACATGATCGCATTTTTGCTCAGGGATGTCCCAAAACAGTTGACCTAGAGGGGCCATTGCAGAAATAAAATGAGATTCTCCTGGTAACTAGCAATAAGAATAACTAGCAATAAGAATGTTTAAATTGGCAATTAAGAAACACGACAGCTAAGCATTGATGTTCCAAAACCTTAATGAGCTTAAACCTTCAGGCTCTGAAACCTGTGGTAACGAATGGAAATAGCAACTCAAACCCTTCTGGTAGAGAAATAGGAAAACTGAAGCCCGGAATGCTGTAATTCAACTCTAAGAAACATAATGGACTTTGTGGATGAGGTGACATCTGCCATGCAGAATCTATCTACTTCATGGAGGAAACTACTATTTTTGACAAAGAGCATCAACCAGAGACATTTCTTTTCTTGAAAACCACCCGAAAACCTACTATGACAAACAATTTTTTAAGGAATTTTGTGATTGAATCCTGTAATTTTCCTAAAATTTAACCCAGATTTTTACTCTTCTAGTCATATTGTCCCATGCCCATGTTTTTCTCACTGTTTATCTTATGAAGCTATAGTGTTATAGATAATATATGTGATAACTTTACATTTATGATTTGTAAATAATTTTATGGCAGTTCTAGGATTTGAACTCCAGCCCTCATGCTTTGCGAGGTAAGCACTCTACCACTTGAGCCATTCGTTCAGTCTTTTAATGGATTGGTTATTTGGGGGCTAGGGTCTCACCTCGTAACCATTCCAGCCTGGACTGCAATCCTCCTATTAATATTTCCCTTTGCTACTGGGATTATAGGTACACAACACCATGCCCAGCCATTACACTTTTCCCACACCTTTGGATGTCAAGTGCACTGCACAAAACCATACCCAGCCATTGCTTGGGATAAAGTCTTGTGAATGTTTTACTCCCAGATTGGCTTTGAACCGCAGTCTCACAATTTCCACCTTCCAAGAAACTGGGATTACAGCTTTGAGCCAAGCACCTGGACTAAATGAGAATTTCTTAAGCAGGAGCATATGTTCCAGGTAGCATTAACTCAGTCCTTAAATACTCAATGATAATATATGCTGAATTTTATAAGCATTTGTCATGTGAACTGCCTTTGGCTAAATATCCCATACAATTTATGTGCCTACACTGGCATTTGCATTGTTTCTTTCTTACTTGTGATCTACCAAAAAAAACAGTAGAGATAGACTTCATTCTTCAAAGGTGTTTTTGCAGGCATGTGTAAGCAAACAGTGGACTGGCAAGCTGAGGGAGAAGGTTCAATGGTCCAGGCACAGACATATGTGCAAGAGCCAAGCCATCCTATGGCTGGTGAGAACGAGAATCCTGATGGAAAAGTCCCCCTCCAGCAGAAAGGCCAAGTTCATTCATTCATTCATCCATCCATTTACCACTTGGTAAAATCATGCTTCTTATCACTTTAAATTCACATTGTTGTAGTTTGTAGCTTTCTTTTGGATTTACACATTTAGCGTTTATATAAACAAAAGCCCTAAGCTCAATTTAATAATACCTTATTATAACAATACAGGCAGCATTGGTATAAACATCTAAAGGTGTTAACTGCATGCTGTGAAGTTAGAAATCGTCCTCTTCTAGTGATCCTTATTATATTAACTGTACTTTGAGCATCTCAAAGATAAAGCCTTACCTTTCCCTTACTTGACCAGACCAAAGTCAGGTCAAAAGTTGGGTGCATGCCTGTTAAACCACATGGAATGAATATGTTCAAATATTGTAGTCTTTGTTCTTGTATATCTGAATGTTTCTGCCTGGGACAGAAACAGACATCCCTATGGGACAGTAAACCCTTCATCCTAGTCTACCGCAGGGATATTTACATTTGCCTCAGCAAATGTCGAGGTGATTATAAAATCAACAATCAATCTATCTCAAAAGTGATGAATTCATCCTCAACAGAAAATTTAATAATTGAAAGTCTAACTTGTCCCATCTCTTGATTTTATGGGGCAGGGAGGTAAAATTCTGCAAGTAAAAAAAAGAAATACATTTTTTTATTCTTTGGTTTTTTTTGCAAAATACTTGAACTTAAGTCCTACTTGTTTTTACTCTAATGACCCTCAACTCCCAAAGGACTGCTATATTTTGATGAAACAAAACCTCTGGTTCCAAAGTCCTGACATAAAACAAAATGTCCAACTGAAACCCACCCATTAAGGAGAGGCAGTCTAAAAATAACCTTTAAATCTCAAATATTGTGCTGCAATGGAATATATTTTTTAGAAGGCCTTTGCTAGGAAGTGAAATAAAAATATAAAAATACTAGTTACAAATAATTATATATATATAGGCAAAATGTTCAATCAAGAGAAACAAGTTTGATTCATTAAGCCTCATTAAGGAACTCTAAATATATTTTACCACTAGAAAGCTATTCCCATGACATCCTGAAGCATTCATACACATATCTGATGAAACATACGTGTATGTTTGTTCAGTGCAATCAGAAGTCCCTTTACTCTATGTCAACTTGACATGAAGTAAGTAGAAAAACAAGCTCTTTCTCAGTAACTGAGTTTGGGTTCAGTAATTTCCTGTTTGCTGATCTGAAACTGAAGTGTAGATTTAGCTATTTCATGTTCCTAGTTAATTTAGTAGATTATTGAAATAAAGCTGCAACTTAGTCCGTATCATCTAATGTATATGTATCCTCAACATTCAACTAATGCAAGCACAGGTAATCTGAAAGTCATGTTCCTTCATTTTCTTGTTCCCAAATCCACTTTCTAGAGCTGACTGACCACTGTTTGCAGTTTGGGTTCATCTTTCTCGATGATGGCCCATAGACGTCAAAAAGAATGGCTTTTTAAAAGATGTGATCGTAGTATGTGCCTTTGTGAAGATTGCAGCATGAAGTAGCCCTTCCAGTTAAAACCAAGTTAGAATGTCTTTACCAACCAAATAAAATCTGAAGCGGAGGGGAGGCCCTGTGTGGTCAGGTAAATGAAGAAGTCTTAGTTGCAGGGTGATGGCGTCTCCCTGGGCTAAAAAAGCAGTCCCAACAACGGTTGAGAGAGTGTATATGGAGAGGGCTGCTCCCTGGGACTCTAACAAAACTGCTAACAAAGCAGTTTATAAACTCGGCCCTGTCCTCCTTCCCTGCATTCTCCTCAGCTCCAGTAAGAACTAGAGGCAAAGATGTTTGCCTTCATCTGAACAGTTCAACCTCTGGGGCTGTGGAGGCTTTGGACGTTTTCTTTATATGGGCTTATTCCTCACCTCGTCACAGACAGTGTACATTTTGCTCTATCAGGTGACATCCATTCACCCCATTCGTTGTGCATTATCAGATGAAACTCCACAGTGTGGAGTTGTTTCCAGTTCAAACAGTGTTGCCTTGCTTATACCATACCCCCATGTCCCATACATCATGTCCTAACACTAGTGTACTAGTATTAGACTACTCAACATCCAGGGACCACTTTTCTAGTCAAGCAGTTGCTGAGTCAAAGAAACTAAGCCCTACTCCACCACTACCTCTTTTTAGGACTTAAACTCCCAGAAAACTCTGGTGAAGGAAATAGAGCAAAGAGAGCAATGATAACAAGTGTCTTGATGGGAAAAAAAATCTCAAAGATAAAATATGAATTAGACCTAGCCAGGAACCCAGGGGCTCATGTCCGTAATCTTAAACTACTCAGGAGGCTAAGATCTGAGGATAGAGGTTCTAAACCAGCAGGAAAGCCAGCAGAAAATCTGCGAGATAATTATCTCTAATTAATTACCACAAAGCCAGAAGTGGAGCTGGTTCAAGTGGTAGAGTGATAGCCTTAAATGAATAAGTGAAGGGGCAGCTTCCAGGCCCAGAGTTCAAGTACCAGTTCCTGCACAAAACAGAGATTAGATAGATAAATAAATAAGTAGGTAGACAGATAGACACAAAGATAGATGATAGATAAGTAGACCCAGAGGCAGGAAAAAAATCTATTCCCAAACTCACTGAAGGCATCCTGAGAATTAGATTTCCACATTTTGCTTTGTTCAGAAAGCCAGTCATCTCTTCAAAACTGATGGAATAGAAGTGATTTGGAGTTCCCATCTGCGTAAAAATGCCTTTAATGGTAGCTGGAAAAGATCACCTTTTTCCTATGTACAGATGACATTCACCCTTTGTATTCTGTTTCTCAATCAGGCCAACAGGAAGTCAGTCTTTCTAATTCTGAAAGTTTCATTTGCAGTTTTCCCTTCTGTATCTTTAATTTGATAACTCTGTAACCCTGACAATATCCAGATTTTCCTTCTCTACCTTGAGGTAGGTTAATTCTTCTTCTGCTTTCCATTTCTTAGTTTCATGCAAGCCTTATTGTTCACTTTGTATTTCTGGGTTCTTGCACTGATGGAAGACAAGACTAAGCATACCATGCATGGCCCAGCACATGATGTAAATCTGTTTCCTATGGTTTCCTTTCCATCTTTTTTGATGTTAATAGAATCAGTGTCCCTGAAGGACAATTCGTGTAGTTTCAACTTGACCCATATCTAAGACAACTCTCCTGGACCAGGGGTGATTGTACATAGCCTCTGACTTAAAAAGTCGGTCTATTTTTATAACTTTGAAACCAAAGCAATAGTCATATTCACAAGACATATGTTGAAAATGAACTTTCCAACTTGTGAGGGAGGAGGGGAAGAAGTAGTTGGGGGAGGGGGGAGGGGGAGAAAAACAAGGGAGGGGGTAACAATGTTCCATAAGAAATGTACTCATTACCTTACTTATGTAACTGTAACCCCTCTGTACATCACCTTTACAGTAAAAGTAAATTAAAAAAAACAAAGTCATATTCAAGAAGCAGACTAGGAAGACCTTAAGTTTCCTTGTCCTCCCCCAATCTGCCCACCCAGATTAGTCCTCTGCCCCTTCTAGGAGGTCCTAACTGGTCTTTTTCCTTCACTCTTATTGTATGGTATTACCAAGCATGTTATGCTCAGTAGCAGGGTACTTGTCTAACATGCTTGAGGTTCTGGGTTCAATTTCAGCACCACCACAAAGGAAAAAAAAAGGGTTATCTCTGGATCAGGGTTTTGGAGAAGGACCAAATGCAGGTGGATGTCTCAGGATGACAGTTGGGATGGAAAAGAGAGCTAATCAAGGTAGAGCTAATCCATTCCTCAAGAATACCCTTTATTAACAGAGTCACTGCAATAGTTCATGTGTTTTATAGATATCTCCATGGGAAGGCCATCAGAAAACCAAATTCAGCTAACAGTAACAAACCATTCAGAGCATCAGGGATTTTTTTTTCAGTGTTCCTCCCTCTGGGGCTGATAATCGTTAACTAGATAAAGAGAGGAAGTAAAATTATTTTTGGTGTTTTTATGCTGAAGAAATAAACTTCTCCCATGGCCTTTCTGTTGGCTCATGGAATTTTATCCCTACAATTCTGACACTGGGTTTCATTTCTCCAAAGGCTGCACAAGGAAGGTTTTTCCTCTTTAGGCTAACTTCACCCCTTGGCCATGATGGTATGACCCTGTCTTTAGGGAGGAGATGCTTGTGTAGGCATGTATAGGAGCACCTCTCAAAAGCAGCACAAGACTTCTGTCACCAGCATCCATGTGTCTGCACCACTACATTGAAAAAAAAAAGAACATTGTTACTTCTAAGTCAGGGACTTGGGGAAGGACCCAATGCAGGCAGAAGTCTCAAGAGCAGGCTACAAAGAGTCCCCCACCTGCTTCCCCACTCTCTCTTCCCTCCCCCTCTCTCTCCCCCTCCCTCCCTTCCCTCTCTCTCTCTCTCTCTCTGGAAAAAAAGTTTTTCCCAAGATGAAAGCAAGTTTCCAAACAAGCTATTCACCTAAATGCATCTTCTTTATTATGAGAGTAAAATAGAAAATGAGAAAAGTTATTCCCCCAAAGTGTATCTTCTTTATTATAAGAATAAAACAGAAAGAAAAAGTTTAAAAGAACATTTTAATATGGCAACATCAGAACACACTGCCAGTTTTTTATGTGCTGGCAAAACTTTCAAAGTACTATTAAGGTTAGCAAGCCTGATTCTTTCCAACTTTATTCACTTAAATGTTACATTTCAAGGATTTTTTTTCTTCTTTCACAGTTATCCTCTTGTGACAGATTGATTTAAATTTCAACCCAATAATTTATCAAGAACCCATTTAGTAGGTAATCTATTATTTGTGATCATTTGAAGATAGTCAGTGTTATTCTATTTTATGAATTATAGATAATGCCCTAACTGATGCATTCATATATAAGTAATATTTTTCACTTTTATTTTTAATATTTCTTAGGATAAATTTCTTATGTAAAGGGCTGCAGAGTTTTATAACTGTTGAAATGGATTGCCAAATTGCTTTGTAACAGTAATCTTACCCTCAAACATTAATACCAAATACTTACTTATTTGCCCTTAACCCTGTATTTGGTATGCTATTTGACTGGATAGCAGATAGAGCTCCTATTTTCATCTCTTCAAAATAATCATGTTTTAAGGGTAATTTACACTGGAAAAGTGAGGTTGTTAAAAGTTTCCTGGGCACTGCTAGTGGAATTCTACCTTTATAAGTACAGCTTTTTGCATCTGCCTAGCATACATGAGGCTCTAAATTCCAGATCCAGTAATGCCAAAAACAACATAAATAAATAAATACATCTACTTGGCTAAACATGGAAAGGCTATGCCATCATGAAGAGAAAAATGGCTGAGCCACCATGAGCTGGATGAAGGGAGTAACTCTCTGGGTGGGCAGACACATGCTACTACTGGAACATAGCCTCAGGAAACTCAATACCACACTCTTCAAAATGAAGGTGATTGGGAAATGAAACAAAGTCTTACAAAATCGACACTTACATGATTAATTATGTCCCTTCTAGTTGAGAAGGTACATTATTAACTAAAGAAGAAAATAATTTGTAGCCTTTTAAATGCCTTTTGTCCTTCTTACCCTCCATTATTTAGTAAAAAAAAAAAAACACCATATTTTATCCTTACAAATCCAGATTTCTCTGCTCAGAAAAGAATACATATGTCTTACCAGTCACCACTGACTCATGCCTATAATCCTAGCTACTCCGGAGATTGAGATCTGAGGGTCATGGTTCAAATACAGCCCAGGCCTCATATCTAAAATATACTTAGAGTTCAAAAAATTAAGTCCCCCAAAAAACAAATCCTCAAAGAAACACCCACTCCATTAGCAAGTGGGCTAAAAACTTAAAGAGACTTCTCTCTGAAGAGGAAATAAGAATGGTCAATAGACACGTGAAGAAATGCTCAACATCTTTGGCCATAGAAGAAATGCAAATCAAAACAATATTGAGATTCTACGTTACCCCTGTTAGAATGGACATTATCAAGAAATCTAATAACAACAGATACTGGCTAGGATGTGGCCAAAAGAGAGAGCTACTACCCTATTGGTGGGAATGTAAACTTGTTCAGTTACTGTGAGCAGTGTAGAGGTTCCTCAAAAGACTAAACATAGAGAATCCTCTGATCCAGCAATCCCTCTTCTGGGTATTTACCCAAATGACCACAAACAAGGCCATACTAAAGTTACCAGCACAACTATGTTCATTGCAGCATTATTTACCAGAGCTAAGATATGGAACCAACCCAGAAGCCCCTCAGTAGATGAATGGCTCAAGAAAATGTGGTATATATACCAATGGGATTTTATGCCTCCATCAGAAAGAATGGCATTGCCCCATTTGTTAGGAAATGGAAAAACTTGGCAAAATCTTATTAAATGAAGTAAGCCAGACCCAAAGAAACATAGACTCCATGGTTTCCCTGATTTGTAATAATTAGTATATGTCTAGGATAGTCCTAGCAGAGGATCACAATAGCTCAATAGCTATGTACATGTGACCATATAAGGTGATGCTAACCAAAATGAACTCCAAGATATGGAAACAAGAGATTTTTCTTTGTTGTTGTTTTTAATGTACTGTTATTTCTTTTTTCTTTCATTGTTTTTCCATTGGTTTATCCTCTATTGTCACTGTTTTTGATTTTGGTACCCTGTGTCTTAGATATACGTTTATCTAATTTGAGGAAGGGAAGGAGAACAACAAAATGGTGAGACAAGGAGCAAAGGGTGAGCCAATGCAACATTAATACTTACAGACACTATGTTGGAAATGAACTATACAACTTTATGTGGAAGGAAGTCAGCGAGGAGGGAAAGTGGGAGATAAACAAGGGAGGGGGTAACAATGTTCAACAAGAAATGTACTCATTACTTATCTATCTGTAACCCCTCTGTATATCACCTTGACTATAAAATTAAACTAAAAAATAAAAATGGAGAAAAAAACAGCCTAGGCAGAAATGTCTGTGAGACTCTGATGTCCAATTAACCAACAAAAAGCCGAAAGTGGAGCTATGGTTTCCTTAATTTCATCAACCTTTCTAATTCTAAAAGGCTGAGATCACTCAAACTATCTAGGCATTCTCTGCCTATTGGTAAATTTTAATATCTTCAAAGAACTTACTACATCTTAAAATTATCTTAATCTTAATGCTGTTTACTTATTTAAGATCTGCCTTTCATGGTTCAAATAAAGCTCTAGAAGATAAAGACTTTACTTACTGAAGAATGCCTGTAGTCTAGAGCCTCGCCTGACACACATTGGGTACTCAACAAGCATTCATTGTTTCTGAGCTCAATTTATGGCACCTCAAGGATGAATATCTATTGGTTATGTTTTCAAATGTGCTGAGCCATTTTTAATTTGATTTTTATTGTTATTATAAAGGTGATATACAAAGTATACAAAAGGCTTGCAGTTACATAAGTTAGGTATAGAGTACATTTTTTTTGGACAGTGTTACCCTTTCCCTCACTCTTTCCCAGTTTTTCCCTCTGAGACATATATATATATATATATATATATATATATATATATAATTTATTTTTATTGTAAAAGTGATATACAGAGTGGTTGCAGTTATATAAGTCAGGTAATGAGTACATTTCCTTTTGAACAGTGTCAGCTCTTCTCTCATTTTCTCCCAGGTTTTTCCCTCCCAACCCTAGTCCCCACAAATTGTATAGTTTATTTTCAACATAATATCTGGTGAGTATCACTGCTGCACTTGTTCATGCTTTATCCCACCATTTCTGTGCATCTCCCTTACCCTCCCCCAAACAGATAAACATATATGACAAAAAAGGTACAAAAATGAAAAACAATGACAAAAGAGAGGCAGAGAAAAAGCAAAAACAAAAAGCAAAATAACCCCCAAAAAACTCTTGCTTCCTTTTCTTGGAGTTCATTTTGATAAACATTGTTTTATATGATCATATGTGCATAGCTATTGAGCCTGGGTGATCTGCTTCTAAGAATACAGGATTCCAAACATTCACACAATGAGTCATTCTTCTGAGTCATATTTTTAATGAGCCATCAACAAGTCACATGTTGTGTTACATATAATGGTCAAGATTTGGCCCATAGATTAATGCATTCTAGAACTCCACTTCAGGATTTTCCAACTCTGGGCTTTGGAGCAAATCTGGAGCAATGTTGACACTTACAATGACCTCATCTGAATAATAAATGGGCCCCTGCCTGTTTCTTTTTCTTTTTTTTCTACAACTCTGAAATACTTTAAGATAGCCAGAACTTCTCATAACTGTTGAAGGAGGAACCAGGGAAATCATGAGGCTTCATTATGGGGATTTATTTTGAGATTAATCAAAGTTCTACTTGGACTTGATTTTTGCTGATTTCTTCCCATCACCTTTGCTATAACAACAGCTTGCAAAAATAGCCCTACACATAAATAATGCATCATGTCTTTAAATATCCTGGTCTTTTTTTCTTTTAGTTCCCCATCTCTAGCCAAGGAGAAAGATTATAAGACTTGTAAGTGATACTTGTTTCTTCTTCTGTGGAGTACAACAGTACACATCTATAATCTCAGAACTCAGGAGACTGAGACAGGAGGATCACAACTTCCAGAACATCCTGGATTGCTTAGTGAACCCTCAGCAAAAAAAAAAAAAAAAAAAAAACACAAAAACAGTAAATGAACAAATAAATACTTACAATTTTTATTTTCTGAAAGAAAATGTTTTTAAATGTTATTTATTGTAAAGATGCCATACAGAGGAGTTACAATTACATGCGTGAGGATATGTGTACATATCTTGTCACACATTGTTACCCCTCCTCTTGCTGTTCTCCCATTATCCCTACCCCTCCCCCCCACCCCACCCCAAGTTGTAAAGTTGAGTTCCAATGTATTGTCTTGTGGGTATCATTGTTGCAATGGGTCATCCTGTATCCTTGTTTCAGCATTTTGTTATCCCCCTTCCTCTCCCCAAATTATACAAATGTATATACAAGATGCAAGGTACCAAAATCAAGTACAGTGACAACAGGGGATATACCATAGCAGGAAGAACATATAGAAAACCAAAAAAAATCACATGGTACATTTAAAACAACAAGAACAGGAAGAGGCCTCTTGTGTCCCTATCTTGGGGTTCATGTCACTTAGCATCATCTTATATGTTCATATGAGCTTTATCTGCTCATCTGATAAACTTACCCTAGACAAATATTAGTTATCGCATATGAGGGAAACCATGGGACCTATGTTTCTTTGGGTCTGGCTTATTTCACTTTTTTCCCAAGGCTTTCCATTTCCTAACAAATGGGGCAATGTCATTCTTTCTGATGGAGGCATAGAACTCCAATGTGTGTGTGTGTGTGTGTGAGAGAGAGAGAGAGAGAGAGAGAGAGTATTTTCTTGATCCATTCATCTACTGAGGGGCATCTGGGTTAGGCATCTGGGTTGAGCATCTTAACTATGGTGAATAATGCTGCAATAAACATAGTTATGCTGGTAACTTTAGTATGGCCTTGTTTGTGATCATTTGGGTAAATGCCCAAAGGTGGGATTGCTGGGTCTTAGGGGAGCTCTATGTGGAGTCTTTTCAGGAACCTCAATACTGCTTTCCCCAGTGACTGAACAAGTTTACACTCCCACCAACAATGCAGTAAGGTTCCCTTTTGGCTACATCCCTTCCAGCATCTGTTATTATTAGATTTCTTGATTATAGCCATTGTAACTGGGATGAGGTGGAATCTCAATGTTGTTGTGATTTACATTTCATTTATGGACAGAGGATTTGAGCATTTCTTCATGTGTCTATTGACCATTCTTATTTTCTATTTAGAGAAGTCTCTCTTTAAGTCTTTAGCCCACTTATTAATTAGGCAGTTGTTTCTTTGAGGATTTGTTGGGGATTTAATTTTTTGAGTTCTGAGTATATTTTAGATATGATGGCTGTATCCATTGTATGGCTAGTAAAGATCTTCTCCAAATCTGTGGGCTTTCTATTGACCTTATTAGCTATGTCCTTTGCCATGCAGAAGCTCCACAGTTTCATGCAAATCAATTTATTCAAACTTTCTTTTATTTGTTGTGTTTCTGGGTCTTTATTAAGAAAATTTTGGCCTTTGCCAAGGAGCCCTAGAGTTTCTCCTTTTCCTTCCTGTTTTCAGGGTGTCTGCTTTTACTTCTAGGTCTTTGATCCATTTGGAGTTGATTCTGGTGCACAGTGCTATATCATTAATATATATACTAATTTTAGGGGCTGAGAAAGTGGCTCAGTGTTAGAATGCTTGCCTTGCATGCATGAGGCCCTGGGTTCGATTCCTCAACAGCACATAAGCAGAAAAAGCTGGAAGTGGCACTGTAGCTCAAGTGGTACAGCACTAGCTTTGAGCTGAAGAGCTAGCTGAAGGACGGCACCCAGGCTCAGAGTTCAGGCCCCATGACTGACAAAAAAAAAAACTAATTTTAGTTTTCTACTGGTGTTTAACCAAGCTTGCCAGCACCATTTACTGAAGAAGCTGTCTTTCTTCCATTCTACTTTTTGGCTCCCTTATCTTATCAAAGATTAGGTGGCTATAGGGGGTTCATTTCTGTGTCTTCCTTTGTGTTCCATTGGTCCTCAAGTCTGTTCTTGTGCCAGTACCAAGCTGTTTTGATTACTATGACTTAGTAGTAAAGTTGAAGTCTGGTATTGATATATCTCCAGCACTGTTCTTTCTGCTAAGGATTGTTTTTGATATTTGGGGTCGTTTATTGTTCCATATGAATTTTTGGGTTGCTTCTTCTATTTCATTGAAGAATAGGATATTGATGGGTATTGCATTGAATTTGTAGCTAGCCTTTGGCAGTACTGCCATTTTCACAATGCTAAGCCTCCCAATCCAGGAGCATGGAATGTTTTTCCATTTCCTTAGTTCTGCTTTGATTTCCTTTTTCAGTTGTTTAAAGTTTTCATCATAGAGGTCCTTCATTTCTTTAGTTAATTCCTAGATATTTTATTTTTTGTGGGGCTACCACAAAAGGAGTTCCTTTCCTGATTTCAGCTGTACTCTTCTCATTATTGGCACACAGGAAGTCCATTAATTTTTTTGAGGATTAATTTTATGCCCTGCTACTTTGCCAAAGTTTTGAATCAGTTTGAGTAACTTGGGAGTAGAGTCCATGGGTCTTTAAATACAAGATCATATCATCTGCAAAGAGGGAGAGTTTTACTTCATCTTTCCCTATTTGAATCCCCTTTATGTTTGCATCTTGTCTTATTGCTCTAGCTAGGCATTTTAATACTAAATTAAAGAGAAGTGTAGAGTGGATATCCTTGTCTTGTTCCTGAGGTTAGAAGAAATGGCTTTAGCTTTTTGCCATTTAGAATGCTGGCTGTAGGTTTGTCATTCACAGCCCTTATTATATTGAGGAATGTTTCCTGGATTGCTAGTTTCTCTAGAGCTTTCATAATAAAGGGGTGTTGGATTTTGTCAAATGCTTTTGCTGCATATATTGAGATAATCATGTGGTTCTTTTCCTTGTTGATGTGATGAATTACATTAATTGATTAAAGTGTATTGAACCAGCATATGTATGATCATGCATATGTTTTTTTTGGTGACTTTTTGAAGTCGATTGGCCAGAATTTTGTGGAGAAGGTTTGCATTGATGTTCATCAAAGAAATGGGTCTATAGTCCTCTTCCTTTGATGAGTTCCTACCTGGTTTTGGGATGAGGGTCATGATGGTTTCATAGAAAGAGTATGGTAATGAAATTTCACTTTTTGAAAGAAAAAAAAATTTAATTTTTTTTTGTGAACATATTGCATAGAGGGGTTACAATTACATGGGCAGGATAATGCACACATTTCTTATCAAGCATTGCAGCCTCCTCCTTTGTTTACTTTTCACATCCCTTCCCAGCCTCCCACCACACCCCTCCACCCAATCCTCCCCCCCTCCCCACACCAACGTTGTAAAGCTCGTTTTCGACATGACAACTTGTACTTCTCATTGTTGCAACAATTCCACCTGTATCCTTAAAAGACTTGTTTTTCCCCATCTCCTCCACAAGTTATACTGACATCAAATATAGTGAAAGCAGGGGTTATACTGTAGGGGAGGGACATACAAAGCAACAAAGGGATAATCTTATAAATGCTTTAGAAACAAATGCATGAAAGAAAAAAACCTTAAAATACATATCTAAGGGTT
>NW_012267315.1:1443403-1487859 GCF_000151885.1 Dipodomys ordii
TACTATTAAGGAATTTAAGTCTCAGAGGTTTTGAATTGAGTAATAAATTTGTGGATTAAGTGTGTACACAATGGGGGATAGGGTCTAATAGTCAACTACGGGTTTATCTGAGGATGTGCAGGACAAGAATTAAGTCACATAAGGAAGAACGAAAGAGAGGAAAAGGTGAAAAGGATAAGAAAGGAAGAAAAAAAGATCAGAAGTTCAGTAGAGCTAAAAAACAAAAAGATAACTAAAAAAGAAAAAAGAGAAAGAAAACAAAAAAAAAGGAAGAAAAACGCACACTCACATATCCCTAAAATAAAAATTATAAGAGGAAAAAAAAGTTATTGGAAAACAATTTATTTTCAAAAAGGCAAAAATTAAAGATTAAAAAAAGTTTTAGAAAAGAAAAAAAAAATTTTTTATATAAGGTACCAACAAAAAAAAAAAAGAAAAGAAAAAGAAGAAGAAGAAAAAAAAAGTTCTTTGATTTTTTGGGGGAGGGGTGGGCAAAATCCTGTATCTCCCTTGTGTCTGTAACCAGCCTCTTGTTGGAGTCTCTGGTCTGCTTGTGGTCCTGTGGCTTGGTTGGTTTCTTAAGTCAGTTTGTTCGAACAGGCAGAAAAATGCTCTGCTTTACTCAGGATTTTGTGATCCTCCTCCCAGGCTAGTTCAATGGGAGGGTGATCTGCTTTGAGTATCACAAAAGAAGGAGATGCAGTGATGAGGCTAGGTTCTGAGTAGAGTTGAGGCCTTTCAACAAACAGTAGCTTTTCCCAGGCTAGTTTGTGAGAAATTCACAGAGCCCAGCCTGGAGCCACTCTCAGGGTTTCCGTTTACTGAATTTCAATTGATTGTCGAGGGCAGCCTCTGGCTCTGATCACCCAGTAAAGAAAGCCACTACTAGGCTGGCACCCGAGCTGGGTGACTTTTCCCTGGGTGGAGCTGAGTTTGGCAGGTCACGCCGTTAAGTTCTTGTGCCCTGCTAAATGATTTGTTTTATTCCAAGGCTTGAGTTGGACAGCTCCACTGAGCCTTGTCGGTATCCAAGATGGAGATCTCCGGTACTGGGGATGGGGGGGAAGGGGTGGCCTTCCCTCCTCTGCTCTCTGAGAAGGAGTGAAGACGTCAGGCTTCTACTCATGCCAAGTCTTGGTTCCTGGGTCGTCTCTGGTCTGCGAACTGCAGGGTGAAGATGTCTGCTCCTTGTTGGTTCTTGCTGGTGTTGAGTAGAATCCACTTGCCCGCTGCGTCTGCCTCTTTCGTCCCGGACTCTCTGTGGCTCAGGTATGGCGCCTGCGATGGCCACCGCCGCCACTGCTGCTGCCGCCGCTGTGGCTGCTGGCAAGAGCTCAGATGTGTCTCCTTGCCTGGATTTTCCCTCTCTGGCCTACCTCTTTGTCCTGTGATGGCACACTTGATGTGATTCTCTGGCTTAGGACTGTCCACTGGAACTCTAAAACTGCTTTCTATGCGAGAGCTTGTTTAGACTCCAGCTTCTCCTCCGCCATCTTCCCGGAACTCTGAAAGAAAATTTTTATTCCACCATTTTCCCTTATAATTTATAGAAGTGTAATGTTCATATTTATGTAATTTTAAGATTGTTTTGCTTTATCAAATATTAGACATAATAACTTATTTCTAAATGCAGATTGCTTTTCTTTTGTTCTAAAATTATTCCAGTTTTTGACATTTAAGAAACATTTATCTTGGAGGATAAGCAATACCATTTATTTATTTATTGACTTACTTATTGTACTTGCTGTCTGAGCAATTTCCTTGATTGCTTTTGTCTTTTGAAGTACCATAAATAATATATACAGAGCTCATTTTCAATGGATATGTATAATGTACTTAATATTAGACTTTCCACAACTTCAATGCTAATGGGGACTTAGAAAGGATAGATCCTTATCCTCTGCTTACAAATAATAAATCATAGTCATCTGGCAAATCCAAGTCCATTCCATCCACCAGGCTGACATCCCTCTTTACCACAGTACATCATAAACCATGGTATGATTGTATCACTTAAAGATAAAGTAACTGACCAGGGAATAAGGCCTTCTTCAGGAATATGTATTACCTCCTTTGCCATCCAATTCTCTTTCTACAAATCTCTTTCCACTAATCTAAGGTGTTTTGAACCAGACCAAAAATAATATCACAATACTGATGGGAAAGATTCTCACCATTGATGGAATTCCTATTCATAGACTGGCTTGAGAGGCTAGCGTTACAGTGAGAGCTTGTGAGCCCATGGGATGACAGAATCATAATGGAATCCCAAGGAATGGAAGATATTTGCTTGAATTCCCAAAGCTGGGATAGGAATAAAAACTTTAATAACTCATTTGGGACTCTTCCATAATGCTGAGATATAGCCAGCCAAGCATCTGTCATGGTTTTCTCAGCATGGGAAATTAGGCCTCCAGTCTTTCTGTTTTGGTACCTAAAAAGAGATGCCATCCATGAATTGTGATTATTTCCCCCCTAGATTTCAGGAAAATGAGAGCCTCAGTTTCCTTGGAATCCTAGAAAACATACTACTTAAAAGATCATGAAATAATCAAAAAGTTCTGTTACTATAATTTTTCAAGCTTATAGTCATTATCTCTATAATTCATTTTCATCACAGATTTTAAACTGAACTTTTAGTAAATTCTAAGTATATTGAATATTTACTGAGATTTCATATCCTAAACAAGAATAAAATGTGTGTGTGTGTGTGTGTGTGTGTGTGTGTGTGTGCACACACCCATTCTGGGGCTTAAACTCAGGGCTTGAACACTGCCCTTGAGCTTTTGTGCTTAAGACTAGTACTCTACCACCTGTGGCACAGCTCAAATTCCAGCTTTTTTGCTACTTAATTGGAGATAGTAGTCTCACAGACGTTCCTGTCCCACTGTCATTGAACCACATTCCTCAGATCTTAGCCTCCTGAATAGCAAGGTGTGTGTGGCTGCATAGTGCACAGCTAAAATTACCTTTTTACCCTTAAGAATTTTCTAATTCATAGGAAAATGAACCCTAAGATATGTATTCAAATGTTTCTTTTCTTTCATGCGATTGTTTCTAACACATTTATAAGATTATTTCTTTGTTGCTTTGTATGTCCCTCCCCCACAGTATAACCCCTGCTTTCACTGTATTTGATGTCGGTATAATTTGTGAAGGGGAAGGGGAAAAAACAAATCGTTTAAATAGGGATACAGGTGGACCCATTGCAACAATGAGATGTACAAGTCGTTATGTCACAAACGAACTTTACAACTTTGGTGGGAGGGAGGGGGAGGAGGATTGGGTGGGGGAGGAGGAGGATTAGGTGGTGGGGGGGGAGGATGGCAAGGGATGGGAAGGGGAAACAAAGGAGGAGGCTACAATGCTTGATAAGAAATGTACTCATCATCTTGCCCATGTAATTGTAACCCCTCTGTACAGTATTTTCACAATAAAAAAAAACTTACTCTCATTCCTAGCAATGATAACCAATTCTGTTTTTCAAGTTGCCATTCACAGTAAGAACAAGAAGAGTTGGATACCTGGGGAAAATCTGATAAAATATACACCATCTTTATGAAGAATGTGTCAAGCATTATTGCAAGCATTAAAGAATAAATGAAGATGAGTGAATAAATGGAGATTTATGCTGAATTCTTGAATAAAATGGTTTACTGTTATAAGATATAAAATCTCTAATCCTAGCTGCTCAGGAGGCTGAGCTCTGAGGACTGTGGTTTGAAGCCAGTCTGGGTAGCAAAGTCTATGAAATTCTTATCTCTGTTTTGAAAAGCCAGGAAAAAGATGGAAGTGGAGCTATGGCACAGGTTGTAAAGCAAAAACATTAAGCAAAGTGCTTGCTAAGTGACAGAATCCAAGCCCTAAACAAAGTGCTAAGCGACAGAATCCAAGCCCTGAGGTCAAGCCCCAGTATGGGCACACACTAAAGAAAAGAAAGATATGAATTCTCCTAAGTTCACCTATGTATTTAATATTATAAGATTTATTATGATACGTTTCTTAGGTAGTAACTCAGTGCTAAGATATCTGCTAGCTTTCATGTATTCTAACAAATAGCTGAGATATGATCACACAAGGGAAAAATGCTCACTCACCGTGGCTGAGAGTTTTGTCTTGTTTTTTGTCCATTATGGAGCTTGAACTCTGGGCCTGGGTACTGTCCCTGAGCTCTTCAGCTCAAGACAAGCGCTCTACCACTTGAGCCACAGCGCCATTTCCCTTGGCTCAGAGTTTTGTAGGCTGCTGTCTATGTTCCATTGGCTTTGCTAGGTCTGGGCCCGTGGCAAGGCAGTACATCCTATTGGATGAAGTGTGAACGGGTGAGATAAATAAATTGGACCTGCTCCATGGAGAAGCGTTAACACACATTAAGAATTTGCTATGCTTCTTTTTTATTTTTTGTCGGTCATGGGGCTTGAACTCTTGGCTTGGGTGCTGTCCCTGTGCTCTTCAGCTCAAGGCGAGTGCTCTACCGCTTGAGCCACAGCACCACTTCTTTTGCTATGCTTCTTGAGGTGTTCCAAGAATGATGGACATGTTACAAGAAACTTCCTGGACATTCTTCATGGTAGAGGAAGCCATTTGTCACCTCATGACCAGCAAAAAAAAGAAAGAGGAAGATCAACATCCCAATTTCCTCTTCCTCTTCAATTTCCTCTCCCAGCAGCCCCCAGCTTAAAGGTTCCGAGCACCTTCTGTTAGCATCAACCTCAGAACCACACATTTTTCATTCGGGAGGAAGTCCAGATTCCAAATAGTAACATATCAAAATAGTAAATGTTATAATAAAGCTATAGTGACCAATAGGCAATAGTTAGATCTAGATAAAACTGATCCAAACTTACATTTAGTAAAAAAGTAACTCATCTGTGGAAATTTGGCATATAATGTATGGAGGGGCATAGTACTGCTACAAAGGGTACAACGAGAATTTTAATTTTATCAGGCATGCTTTATGTGTGTGGGGGGGGGGGTGGTTACTGGTCTGGGGGCTTGAACTCAGGGCCTAGAACTGTCCCTGAGCTTTTGTGTTCAAGGCTAGCTAGCATTCTGTCCTTTGAGCCACAGCTTCACTTCTGACATGTTGGTAGTTTATTGGGCATAAGAGTCTCACAGACTTTCCTGCTAGAGCTGGCATTAAACCACAATCTTCAGATCTCAGCCTCTTGAGTATAGAATTATAGGAACTAGCTACCCATACCTGATGCTATATATCTATTTTATTTATAAAAATAACAAGTGTTACATTTCTGAATTCTAAACATTTATGTGTACTTTATTTTTTCCCAATAAAAGTCAACATTCATAAAGAGTAAATGTTTCATTCCAAATCTTCCATTAAAATCAAAAGATGAAACATCTTTCAGAGCACATTTGAACACATAAAATAGGTAAATTGGAGTTACAACACTTACTAAAAATCAACACATACAAGAATCACACAATGCCAAGTGTGGTGAGCACATTAGGAAGGCAGACATTAGGAAGGCAGGGCCTCTGGTGCAGAAGGCAGAGAACATCACAACTCAAAGGATACAGTTCTGGCTTTAATAGTACTACTCAAGCCAGGCGCTGGTGGCTCATGCCCCTTAGGAGTGACTCAGGAGGCTGAGATCTGAGAACGAAGTGGCAAGACAGTCCAGGCAGAAAAGTCTGTGAGACTATCTCCATTAACCACCAAAAAGCTAGAAGTGGAGCTATGGCTCAAGTGATAGAGCACCAGTCTTGAGCAGCAAGGCCCCATACTAGCATAAACATTAAAATTAAAAATTAAAATAAAATTCCTACTCAAGATGAAAAAGTCCAAACTATCTTTCATTTCTTTAGACAAGGCCCAGAAGACCATATTCTATTTTTATTTTCAGGTGCTCCCTTTCACAAGATTTTTCAGCGTGGATGTGCTTTTTAAAAATTATGAAAGAAACATAAAAGTACAATTTACAATTAAGAGATGAGATAACTTAAGGACATAATTACATGACTGAGTGTTTTTAAGTGAGATTTGTAAAGCCTAGAAAAAAATCATTCACACAGATGCTAAGGACCTTCTTAGCATAGAATCAAATTATCTTAATGGCAGCAGAGGGTTGCTATGGGTGGGGAGAAGCCATAGGTATTGCTCCAGCAATACCTGAGTTTGTGTGTATCTGGAAACCTTAGCAGCTGAGTGATATAGGCAAAGGCTGGGGCATCACATGTCAGGATTTTAGGCTTGAGTTGAGGTGATGAAGAGGTTCAGATCATGGTCAAGTGTATGCTGGGCTAAAGGGAGTAACATTACATTTCGAAAGAATACTAACAAACTCAGGAGATGAAGACGTAGAGCATCTCACCATTAGAAATAAAAACAACGCTTGTGATACAAAGTATTTTTAGACATCACAACATTGGCTTCTCTCTCCAGTCCTTTCCACTTTCACTTACTTCCCTGTCAAGTGTAGACCACTTCAACTATCATGGTGCCAGCCATCAGCTCCCTCCAGCCCTGGCCTTCACTCCTCTCCCAGTACTGTCCTTGTCTCCATGATGACACACACATATGAGCTATGAGATGTCACACAGCTATTCATTCTGGTGGTGTTCCAAATTCAATTATTCCAAGTCACAAGCTCTTTCATCCCAATTCCCTACTCACTTCATCTCTCCTCAATTGTAACTCCTCTGACTTTCTCCACTGTCAGGTCTCTTCCACCACAGACTTTCTCACCATCTTCTGATGCCCTCATAGAAACTGAGACACAGAGTTCTTTCACTCCCTGCCAGGCACTCCCTGCACTAAGAGAGCACTGGGGTTAGGGGTGTTGAAGGAGGTGGAATCCTGAGATTGTGAGGTGCACGCCTGAGACCAGCTCTGCTCCACTACTTGCCCTGCTCAAACACCCTAAAAACTTTAAACTCAAGAGTGGTTATGGGGAGTAAATGATGGAAGTGGTAGCATTGGTCTAGATGCACTATACTCATAAAGTGATACATTGAATTGAAACTCTTTTGTCCAATTACGTACCTATACTTTTTTAAAAAGAGGTTACATTTCATACTTAAGTCCTGGGGAGCTTGAATGAAGTAAGTTAAATGGATAACACAAAATGTTATCTGTCACCAGAAGTGATTATGAAATTATTTCCAACCTGGCCCTGTTTTAGAGGAAACTGTAGGCTGATATGAAACCAAACACACTAAAGAGCCAATCAGCAGTAGGAAAACAGGATGATGGGAACTCAGACAGGAAAGCAATTAGCACTACCCAGGGCGATACCATGAGAGCATCACAGGTAGGTGCTTTTTGAATGTATTTCTTTTCTGACACTGATGATGTGTTCATGTCTCAGGAGGAACTTGAGGAGAAAAAAGACAAAGCCTGTGGTTCTAGGATTTGTACGAAGTTCTGTAATTCAGTTCAGTGAGTCTTGGTATATGTTCCTTGAATAAATGTAATGTGATTAAAGTCGCTCATTATTGGCGTAAGAACTTTCCTGACACAACAGTTAGTCCTTCTCAGAGCCTGAGAGCTACTCCGCAGGAATCCATCCCTGTCAATAATTCATGAGGAAAAGTGTGGTTAAGTGACAGGCTCGTTTATGAAGAGTCCACTTTATGAAGAGCTGCTCCACCTCATTAAGCATGTTGAGAAGTGTGACAGTCCTCCTAAAGTGACTGAACAAAGCCTCTGTCTTCAATGGGTCTCATGTCTCATAGTTCCACATGCTCAGCCTGCTCAGCTCCCTCCAGCTCGTTATTATGTGTTTTGCTTAGCACAAACAGCAACTAGGAACGATGATGCAAACTTTGCTTGTATAGTAGCTTTCCACTCTTTTGATCAGTTTTTAAGTATCTTACCTGGAACATCAACAAAATTGATTAAAATTTACAAAAGAGGACAGAATCATAATTCTCTTTATTAGAGGGAGTGCGTAGGGGTGACAGTCAATGCTAAAGGCTTGGGCACTATCCTTTAGCTTTTCCACTCAAAGCTTGTGCTCTACTACTTGAGCCACATCTCCAATCTGGGCTTTTTGATGGTTAATTGAAGATGAAAATCCCCTGGATTTCTTTATCTGGGCTGGCTTTAAATGATGATCCTCAGATCTCAGCCTCCTCAGTAACTAGGATTACAGGTTTGTGCCACTGGTTACTTAGCCAGAAAATAGCAGTTCTTGTTGCAGAAGGGGATTAAGAAGGGATCCACCTTTCTCAAAGCAAAGTTCAAAGGTAACAAGTCCAAAAAGTAAGGGAGGAACATGTTCTTTGAATTTTGGATCAACGCTTGAAAAGTCATCAGCATGGTGACCCAGATTATTCTGTTGGCAAGTACTAATCAGGTATCCCTCAGTTTTCTCTGCCTGCAATCCTCCTTCTAGAATTTGTCTCTTCTGAGGATGCCACAGCATGTGAAAGCTGCCCTTTCATTTGCTTTTCTCTTGGAAATTTTCAATGTTTTCTCTATGTTCCAATCTTCTATTCTTGTATAGACTCTGGATCCAAACTCTCCCAGTATAGAGGGAGATTTAGTTCCATTCCCTTGTCCTCTCTGTAGCTCTGCAGATTTCTGTTATCCTTTGACCATAGCTTGAACTGCATCCCTTGCTTTGGATGTTGATGTGTATGGAAGGAGTAAGTTGCTTGACCTCTTGAATGATCCCTGACCCCTGTGATTTCCTCATACAAAAATTCTCAGATGCAATGGTTGATTACCCATTCAAGGGCACTGCCATATTGAAGGTAGCAATCCAGTGCCTCTTTCTGATATGGAACTTTCCCTAGGTGCTTCCCTCTTGGGTCACAGCAGCCTTATCCATGCTATAAAGTAAATTGTATTTTGTCCCTCTCAGTCTTTTGAGATCTGTGCCTTAGCCACTCACCACACAGTCCCAACTCCACAGAGAGTCTGGTGCTGGAATACCAAGGAATTCTCCATTGTTCTACTCAGGTTTCTTTTGAGCTGTCTGTACTCACAGCTTGAATGATATCTTCAGATCTAGTTGTTCTGTTGTTTCTGGTTACATCTGGGGCAAGGTGTTCTCTTCAGTAAGTTTGGAAGGACCCCACTCTGTCCCTCCAGTTGCCCATCTAAAGTTTGGGCCATCTCTGAGACCACCATTTTCTCACCCAGAAAAAGAAACACACTCAAGTTGGTCAGAGAGTTTCCTGATTCTAAAACTAAGCCTACAACATTCTGGAAATTCAGCTCTCTAATTTCAATAGTTGTACATTGGGCACATGGTTTGTAACTGTCTCTGCCCAGTTTTCTGATCTCAGTCATCTTATCTCTTACCTCATCATTCAAGATATTAATCTCTGTCAAAATGATTAGAACAGAACAAATGATACCTACAACACCAATTTTCTGCTTGAAATAATCCCTGAGGCTGAGGAATATAAATTCTAGTTACCTGGCAATAACCAAAAGGGAGGGGAAATGACAGGAAGAGTCTAGCTAATGAATCTGTCATTATATAAATTATTTAGCGCAAAGTCTAATGCACAGGAAATAGCTACAACTATTATTATTATTGTTATCATTTGTACCAGCTGCATTTAGAAAAAACAAATCTTTGCCCAGTACAACTTCACATACCAGTAGGAAAGACAGGGAAGGTGACATGGGTATGTATATATTCTAAGTCAGACCTAGTGTCCTAAGCTCTTTGTCTGATCTACAGTGTGTGCAGTAGATCAATGTCTCAGAGTCAGGAAATATTAAAGATCCAAAAGCATTCATGGTATGGAAGGAGACCACCAGCAACACTCTGAGGAGCAAGTGGGCCACACATTCATGTCAGTCTCTGAATGCTGAAATTTTGTATTTTAGGCTCCATGATATCACCTCTTCTGGGCTTGTAAATTTGGCTTTTTGGTAAAATGGAATCCTGCTGCCTGTCTGGAAACGAAACAGGAGGAAATTTTGCTAGATGTCCATTTAATTGGTATTAAAATATGTTTTAGAGTTTAGGGTCTTCTTGTCATCTATAAGGAATTGGGACAATGTTTTGAAAGTGTTTTTGTTCTCTTGCACTTTCCTAATTAGGTCAATAGAGAAATATACTAGAGGAGTGCTATCTTTGCAAGCCTTTGCTAGCTTTGCATTCAGAGATTGCCCCCAGAGACCCTTACTTCAATTAGTTTCAGTAGGTGGTCTAGACAGTTTCATTGTCTTCAGGATTTTGGGGTGTTCCAATTCAGTTGTGAATTTAGGAAACTGTGACAACATAAGACTCCAAAATGAGAAATATAAAAATGCAAATTTATTTTTCATCATTTGAGCAATATTCTCACTAAAACTCTGCCTAGTGTTCTCCTTTTTAAATATTTTTAAAATTTAGGGAATTCAATCCTCTCTGAACTACTACTGAGAAGACTAAAAATTGTCAGTATGTGTGATCATAGATGGGCAAGTTAATAAATCATAGATTCAACATCAGTAAAATACTAAGTGATATTGTTCAGTATGTAGAAAAAAATCAATAGACATGACAATACATGCATTATAATTGTTTTTATATATTTATATTGCAATATATTTATTTACATGATTTATATATTCACATATGTTTACATGCAAATCATACTTATATATGTTAAATGAAGATGGGATTTGAACACTATTAAAGTTCTGTATATTTAAAATATTGGGATATAGCTGATATTTTCATATATGAGCACTGTTTTGTACAAGGAATGTGACTTGCTGGACTGTGAACAACTAGTATTTATTTTTAAATTAAGACTAAATATAGCAATGTAATTTTGAGGGTGGTCATTATTTCCTGTTGTCACAGAGAATCGCCACTGGCTCTAGTGGCCAAAGGAACTGGACAGTGACATCTAAGCAGAAGGTCTTGAAAGTGAGGCATTCTGGACCCAAGAGGCCCCGAGTGATTGACAACTCTGCCCCCATTTCCCAGCAAGGGAGTTAAAGCCTTGGAAGCCACAGGCCTCCCCCTAAACCCCCAGTGCAGCAACCAGGCCTCTGACTCACTTGAATAGCTTTCTCTTGCATGATAGCTGCTCTCACAAGGCCATCAACTTTGTGCCTTGAACATAGCTAGACACTTTGAAGGAAACCAATAACTTTTCAAAGCAGTCACTACTCACAAACAAAAGAGCAGAACACTTTGGGAATTTCTCACAGAGGCCAGGCTTGGCATATTTGGTTCACCACTCTGGGGTTTGGTTAGGGTGATGAGGATGACTCAATTCTTTCTCTTGTCCTCCAGAAGGAGAATTAAAGAAACTGAGAGGCCTCAGGAGGATGCACTGCCATAGTCTCCATATTCTACTAATCAAAGCAAGTCATTTGACCAGCCCAGCTTCAAGAAAAAAGGAGATAAGGTCTACCCCTTGTTTGGTGGAGCTGCAAAGAATTGTGTCCAGGATTGAAAGCGATTGTATTTGTACAAGAAGAACAATCCATTCCTATAAGAATAATGGAAAGTGATCCTGTGTTTTTCAGGGTACTCAGAGTCTAAAAGGTAAGTCTAAATATAAGGACAACTGCTTGTAGTAAACAAGTCTCAGAATTTGGATTTGAACTTGAGTACGAAGTCAGAACTAAAGCTCTTAGCTCTAATTCTTCACTGCTCAACTCCAAAGGTATCTCTTCAGAGTTGTTACTTGTATATGCAAGGCAAATATATCAAATGCCTTCCTTTGAGCCTCTACAACAATGTACAATTGATCTAAAAAGGCCCTGACCTCAGCTTCCTATTGAGCAAAGTCATTTTCTGCCTTTATTCTTCATCTTCTAAATTTAGACACACAGTAACTTGTTGATCTCCTAAAGCGTCAAAGGAAGCATGGCACACTAGAATACATTTGCTCACCTTACGACATTTGCACCGACATTTATAACTTCGTTCAGCCTGTGCTTTGCTTTCAGTGTACCATCTTTGGCAGACTTCTTGAATAATATTTATCTGCCTTGGAAAAAATAACTTGGAAAATATCATTGCCTTTTGTATCATGATAGTCAACTAATTTAAATATCGTTTAAATTATTTATTCGTAAGAGTATAGAGTAATTCTCCTCCAGCCAGACATAGTTGCTCATATAGTAGATAACTGCAATACTGAGTACTCTGGAGGTGAAAAGCAGAAGAGTCATAGATCAAGGCCATCCCAGGCAAATTATTTCATATTAACCAATAAAAAGCTGAGTAAAGCCAGGCGCTTGTGATTCATAGTTGGAATGCTAGCCACTTGAGGCTGAGATTGGGGGATCTCATTTCAAGGCCAGCCCAGACAAGAAAGTCAATGAGACTCTTATCTCCAATTAACCACCAGAAAACTAGAAGTGGAGTGGAGCTGTGGCTCAAAGTGGTAGAGCAAAAGAGCTCAGGGCCAGTGCCCAGGCCCAGAATTCAAGCCCCATGACCACCACCAACAACAAAAAAGCTGAGCAAGATGGTACATGCCTATCAACCCAGCTATAGTTGGGAGCATAATAGATAAACAGCAAGTTTGGGTTGAGATCTGTACAAGCTCAGGGGACAGGGAAATCAAGAGCCTGAAAGGTATATGAGTCAGTTAGACATAAGTTAGGTATATCAGTGCACTTCCCATTCCTTTAACAAAATAGTCAAGACTAGGTAAAGTAGAAAAGTGAAAGATTTTTTAATTCTCATTTTGGGAGACTGAAAATCCCATACCAAGTGATTCCATTCAGTGGTCCTCTAGTGAGGTTCTTTTGGCAGATGGCATGCTAGTGGGAGCAATAGCATATACAGTTCCACAAATGATTATCAGTTGACCCTTGTCCTAACCGAGATTTATAATGGTTATCATTTTTTTCTTTATTCTTAATGGGCTTCTTCTTAAATTCTACTCAAATGTAAACTTGAATATGCCACTCATTTTTAAACTTCGATGGGCTTTTGGTTGGAAAACAATGGTGCAAAATTAGTTCTTTCTGCTTCTCCATTGTATAATCCTGAAAAGTAGGGCAAGAAATGGAAAGACAATCTCACTCTTAGTGAGACTAAGAAACATCAGAAAACTTGCACACAAGAAGGCAAAGCAATTACACTAAACACTGGAGTGGGAGGACTAAAAGACAGCACTCAGCAAAGCCAAATGAGAGCACTTGCTTATGAATGTGTCATGTCATCAGGTGCAAATCTAACAATTCCTGTCTTCAGCAGTCTTTACTGAGTGCCTGACCTGCAGTGGAGCTTCCTGAGCTCTTCAAAGGCAGAGTCTGAAACAAATGAGCTATTCTGCCAGTTACACTCTGTTAATCAAGTAATTTTAGAAAGAGAAACTCAGCGGCAAACAAGTTACACGTGCCAGTCTTGGTTGTCTGGGAAGAAATTAAAGTTAAAAATGCACAATTCTAGCATAAAACCCTGATTCACAAGAATTCCTGAAAGCTAAGACCTGTTCAAAGAAGCGCCTGCTTTTAGCTATTCAAGGAAGAATTTAAGTCACTCAAATGAGAGCAATAAATGAAGGACCAAAAAAATAAGCACAAGTCCTTCCCCAAAATTCTACCAATTAAGTAAAAAAATGAGAGCAAAAACAGTAAAAAGTGATTGAAATAATGGGGAAAATTGCAAATAAAATGCTTACACTGGCTTGTAGGAGGTGCCATCAACTTTATCTCTGAGAATTAAGAAATATTAATGAAGCAATTGTCCATCTGAAATAATGGCAGAGGATTGGAAAGTCATCTGCTATCCAGTTTGACTACAGTACTACTCCCAGTAACTAAGAAATGTAGCTGAACAGAGTAGTTGTCAACAGATGACTGGAAAAAAATGTGTTTCATATACATTGTGGAATGCTATTAAGTCACAAGGAAGAATAAATCATCATTTGCAGCAATTGGATGAAACTATAGATCACTATGTTAAGTGAAGGCACAGAAAGAAAGCACTACATGGTCTCATTTATGAGTGGAATTCAAAAAGTAATATGTACAAGTGGAGAATAGAATGATGAGTAATTGAGATAGAAAAGAGAAGAGAAGGGGAGAAGAAAGGATGGGAGGGGTTGATCAACAGGTACTAGTTACAATTAGCAACAAGCAATAATTGTATGCTATTGTAAAAAGTACATTTAAGACATCTAGAAGAAAGTTTACACAAAGTTTTTCTTTGTTTGTTTGTCAGTTATGGGGCTTGAACTCTGGGCACTGTCCCTCAGTTCTTCAGCTCAAGGCGAGTGCTCTACCACTTGAGCTACAGCACCACTTCTGGTTTTCTGGTGGTTTATTGGAGATAGGAGTCTCACGGTCTTTCCTGCCCCGGCTGGCTTTGAACTGCAATCCTCTGATCACAGCCTCCTGAGTAGCTAGGATTACAGGCATGAGCCACCAGTGCCCGACCTACACAAAGCATTTTTTACTATAAGTAAGTAATGTTTGAAGAGATAGATATGTATAACCTGATTTAAATGATCACACAATATATTCATGTATTCCAAGCAGATACATATAACTTTAATGATTTTAGGTATCAGTGAAATAAATTTCTACTGAAGGTCTGAGACTCTCTTGAATGTTCTATTGCAGACTCTCTACTGCTTAGAAGAGACAGAAGATAAAACAGAGCAGAGAAAGATCAGAGGAGAGAGAGAGAAAGAGAGAGAGAGAGAGAATAGAGAATGTATCAGCTAAGGCCACAGAGCCACACAAGAGCTGTACTATGCTTGGCTGTTATGACCCTAATACCCTTCCAGTCCCCAGAACTCCTTCAAAACCAGGAACCCTTACAGCTTCAGTGTTGCTCTCCTCTAAAGAGCAATGGGGAGCAAGTTGAAGTGGTAGAATTTCACAATAGAAATCCAAAAAGAAAGTGAAGCTAGATGAAGAGGCATGTACAAAGTGCTGGTGACGTACCTTGCATTCCCTAAGCCAGCCCACCACCCAAAGATTAGCTTGTGTACTTAAGGGGATTAGGACCTTGGGCCCCACTGGAAGCAGCTAAAACTATTACCTTTGAGAAAAATGGAGATACTCAAGAATCTAATCTAAAAAAGGTTTCTTTGCAAGTGCCCAGGCTTGAGATCCTGATTTACGAGGAAAGAAAAAGGAAAGTGTCCTGAAACAAGAGCCTGCTGTCACATAGGGAGCTATGCCTCCTAAGTAGCCACATGATCATAAGATTTTTCAGGAGAAATCAAAGGAGAAAAAAAAAGTGATAGCAAAGGTAGATGGAGAGCAACCTAGGACATGGATATTTTCAAGGAAAAGGTAAGAAGCCAGAAAACTCAAGAAGTCAGCTATACAGACTGAACAGGTTAGAAAATTCAAAAGCAGGGCATTAATTCTGAGTGTCCTTGAAATAAAGTCTTCAAGAGTAGCTAAATGAAGTAGTCTATCAGATCAACAGGAATGGGAGCGTTGAATATGCTGACATAAACCCTGGCAGGCTCCCCATGGTTCTTTCCTGTTTCCCAGGCTGTCTTTACATTTGAGGGAGGGGCAGGAGGAAATCTGACAAGTAGCATTGCTCTCTGCTGTGACTTAACGTGTTGCTCTGCCTTCACTCCTTCTTACATTTTTTGGTCTGGGGTGATGGGTGCATCCGCTTGCCTGCCATATATTTCTTTTTCATAATTTACTGCCTTGCAAGTGCTACTGATTAACATTGAATTGTTATTTAACATTTAAAAAAATGACTTGTTTCTTTGCCTGAAAGAACTAAGAACATTGTAATTTGTCAGTTGTTTTTTGAAAAACCAGTTTTGAATTTCTGACTACTACTGAAATCTACTTTGTAAGACGTTATAGAAATAATATACAATGTTCTTAGTAAAAAAAAAATTTAACTTAAATTTTAAAAATGAAACAAAAAAGAGAACAAATATATGCGCTACAGAACAAAACAATCATAAAGTATAAAAATGTAAGCAAGAGATGTGAAAAAATAATATGAAGACAATCTCATTTCAAATGGGCAAATTAGATACTTTAGAAAAGAAGATTGCTGAATGTCTTTTCTTTTTCAAAGTAGTTTTCTTGAAGAGTATCTAAGGGTGGCTCATGCCTGCAATCCTAACTACTCAGGAGGCTGATATCTGAGGATCATTGTTTGAAGCCTGGTCAACCTGCCCATGAAATGCTAATGCACCATTAACAAACCAAAAGCTGAAAGTGGAGCTGTGGTTCAAGTAGTAGATTATCAGCCTTGAACCAAAAAACTAAGAGATAATGCCAGACCCTGAGTTCAAAGGTCAGTACCAGCACTGAGAGAATGAGACAGAACTAAAAACAGAATAAAGAGGGAGAAGAACTTAATGAAATAAGAGCTTTGGATGTGGCTCAAGCAGAAAAACATCTTCCTAGGAAGTTCACAGCTCCAAGTTCAGTTCAACCCCAGTTCTCCCAAAAACTAATACATAAAATACAACAAAAACATAAATCAAATGATTCTAATTTTTAAATAAACAGTACTACTAACATTGTCGAGAATGTATAGACCAAGAATAATTAACAGTAAATTAAACATAGGAATGTAATGGGCAGACTTTTTTGAAAACAAGTGGGTCATTCTATGCCAAATCTGAGGGGGCTGGAAGTATGACTTAAGTAGTAAAGTGCCCACATAGCCTGCATGTGGTCCTGAGTTCAAACTCCAGTAATACCAAAAAATAGTATTGGACAAATGTGTTGTCTAATACTTAAAGGTACTATTTACTCTCTCCCCCCACCCTTCGGCTCTGGTGCCTCATAGCTATAATCCTAGCTACTCAGTAGGCTGAGATCTGTGGATCTTGGTTCAAAGTCAGCCAGGCATAAATGCCCATGAGACTCTAATCTCTAATTAGCCACCAAAAAGCTGGAATGGGAGTTGTGGCTCAAGTGGTAAATTGGTAGCCTTGAGTGAAAAAGCAAGGGGTCAGTGCCAGGCTCTGAATTCAAACCCCAGTACTAGATACACACACATACACACACACAAAAAAATACTGTCTATCAATATTTTTAAAATTTCCTTCATTTAGAAACCAAATAGAATTTTTATTTCCAATTGATTTAAGCAAGATATAACCATATAATTTGCTCCAGACAATGAAAAATGAACAAAGGCAAAAGATAAATATATGTTTTCTATTTGCCATTTGGGGGGGATTTGATGTTGGCAGAACTTAACCCAGTTCTGGTCTTGATTTCAGCATGTCCCCCAGGGGTCCCGTGTTGGAGGCATGGTCATCAGTGTAGCCATGGTGGGAGGTGGTACAATATTTAGGAGGTGAAGCCCAGAGAGAAATGACTATAGTGTTGAGGACACTGCCCTTGAAAGGGATTCCCATGGATCTAATTCCCATAGAGAGAGATCCACATAGTATTTTTATTTGTATTATTATCATTAAATAGTTGCACAAAGGAGTTACCATTCAACAAATCAGTTGACAAACACAATGCATCTTGATCAATGTCACCCTTTTCATTATTCTCCCCCATCCCTCCCAACCCTACTTTTCCCCTCAATATCCTTAATTTTGTAGAATATGCATTAAGTTTTATGATTATATTCTCCCCAACTTCTGCTCTTTATTCATCTTCTCTCCTCCCCTTCTCTCACTCACCTCCTTTCCAGTATCTTTTCCTGGTAAGCATTTTGTTGGATTCTGTGTTAGCCTTTCTAAGATATTACAGTTTAAATTCTTGCCTGAAAATATCATACTTTGGTTAATACATTTGCATATACTTGTTTACTGGTATATTTATAAATTAGTTCTAGATTTCATGTATGAGAGAAAACATTTATCCTTTGTCATTTAGGGCCTGACTTACTTCCCTTAGCATGATATATTTTCAGATCCATCCATTTCTATTTTTTAATTTTTAATATTTTAAATTCATCCATTTCTTCATTCATTTATTCTTCCCAAAGGATGACTAAAATACCACATTTTCTTGATCCGTTCATCTGTTGAGCATTTGGGCTAATTCCATACTTTGTGCTACAATGAATATGCTTATGCTTTGCTGTACCCTAGTGTGTAATCATTTGGATACATGTCTAAGAGTGGTATTGCTGGATTATAGGGTAGTTCTATATGTAGTTATTGAGGAATCTTCAAACTACCCTCCAGAGTGAATGAACAAGTTGACATTTCCACAAACTGTATTCGGGTTCCTTTTCTCCCACATCCATGCTAGCATCTGTTATTGTTTGTTCTTGATGATGGCCATTCTAAGGTGAAAAAGAACTTCACTGTTTGTTGTCATTTGCATTTCCTTTATGGTCAGACATGTTGAGTATTTCTTCATGTGTTTATTGGCCATTTTTACGCCTTTGAGAAGGCTCTCTTTAGCTTATTTGCCATTTATTAATTGGTTTATTGAGTCTTTGAGGATTTATTTTCTTATGTTTTTGGTGTACTCTGGATATTAGGCATTTTCTGATGAATAGTTAGCAAAGATCTCCCATTTTGTAAGCTTTGCAGATGACATGATCCTATATTTAAAGGACCCTAGAGACTCCACCCCCAAACTCCTAGAGCTGATAAATAATTTGACAAAGCAGCATGATGAAAAATCAATCCACAATTATCAGTAGCTTTTCTGTATGCCTACAATTAGATCAAAACTGAAATCAGAAAAATAACTCCATTTGCAATTGTCTCAAAAAAAAATAAAATACCTAGGAATTCACCTAACCAAGGAAGTGAGAAAAATTTACAATGAAAATTATAAAATTTTGAAGAAAAAAATTCAAGAAGACATTAGGAAATGGAAAGACCTTTCATGTTCCTAGATTGGCAGAATTATGAGGGGAAATAGCAATATTGCTGAAAACAATCTACACATTCAATGCAATACCTATCAAAACCTCAATATCATTCTTCACTGAGATAGAAAAAACAATATATGGAACCACAAAAGGCCTTGAATTCCAAAAGTAATTATGGGGAAAAAAAATAGTGCTGGAGTCATAAAAATTCCAGAGCTCAAACCCTACTACAAAGCTATAATAATGAAACAACTTGGTGCAGGCCAGAGGACCAATGGAACAGAAAAGAAGGCCCAGAAATAAACACACTGAGCTACAGTGATCTAATATTTGATTACCAAAAAAAAAAAAAAGCCAAAAGCAGGATGAAAAATAAGATAGGTTTGTCAACAATGGTTCTGGAGAAACTGGATATCCACATGCAGAAAACAGAAACTAGATCCCTATTTATTTGTCACTTTGTACTAATATAAATTCAAAGTGGAAAAAAAAATAAATTCAAAGTGGATCCAAGTCCTTGATTTAAGACCTGAAACTATGAAAGTACTACAGAAAGAAATAGAAAGAACATTAGAATTTATCACCCAGGGAGGAACTTTCTGAATAAAGTTCCAGGGGCTCAGCAAATCAAAGAAATAATTGATAAATGGGACTGTATCAAACTAATATGTTTCTGCATGGTAAAGGATATAGTTAATGAGCTAGATATAATGAGTCCATATAGTAATTTTGTTTCATGTAATGCCTGGATGATACAGCCTCACTTACAGAAAGGCCTTCTTCCTCACTGCATAGGGATATTTCTTTAATACATGGCAAGTGATTACATATACTTGGGTCTTTTTATGTCTTTTTATGTCTTTTTGTCAAATTTTCTATCTGTGTGTCATTAACATACTGGTAATCTTGGGTTCATGCCAAGATATCATAATTATTCTAAATTATTATTGATAATATTTACCTTTTCAAAAGTTTTAGGGTCATTTTGCTAGTTTCTTAAGCAAACTTGCACACAGAGGTGGGGATTAAGTGTTGAATTCAATATTGGCAAAAATTTCTCCTCTTTTCTAAAAATAAGGCTCCCTCTTCTTTGCACTTGTTTTTTATTCCTGGATCAGTTTTCTATGGTTGTTGTAAAATCACTGCTAACTCAGAGCTTAAAATAACCTAAATTTATTATTTCACTCTGTGTGTATATGAGAGAGAGAGAGGGAGAGATGAACTTGGCTTTGATTTCAGGACTTCACACTTGCTAGGATGACACTTTACCACTTGAGCTATGCCTCTAGTCCAGCCTTCAGCTGGTTATTTTCAAGACAGAATCTAGTAGACTGTTCTTCATGAATTGACATTGAACCAGAAGAGGTTACAGGCATGTGTCTCCAATGCCTGGCTATTTTACATTTCTGACAGCCATAATTCTGGTTTAGGTCTCTGGGCTAAAGTAAAGATGAAAAATCTAAATTCCTCCATCTTTTGGGTAAAGTTTGGTAAATGTTGCTTTTTCTTGCTGACTGTAAGCTTAGGGTTGTTTTTTTCAAAACACCATGTCTACAAACAGAAGCCTCCTTCTTCCATCTTAAAAACCAGAGCTTATTGAGTTTCTTGGTTTGGTAATTTTATAGTTTTCATCAGACTTGGAAAAAAACAATCATATCTATTATCTATCTATCCATTTCCTAAAATTTTTTGTTTTTTCTTTACATTCCACATATGCATGTTTTCCACAGATCTTTAAGTACTCACAGAACATGTTGAGGTTATTTTCATTTTTTATGTGTTTTGTCTTTGTATCTATTTTTGGAGGTTTTTTGGTACATCCCTTAGAGTTTCTTAATTATTTTTCTGCATGTGTGATCCTCTATTAAGACCATCCTATGTATTTTATTTATTTTTTTTTGGTAGGGTCCGATCATGGGGCCTGAACTCTGGGCCTGGGCACTGTCCCTCAGCTCTTCAGCTCAAGGCTAGTGCTCTACCACTTGAGCCACAGTGCCACTTTTGGCTTTTTTTCTTTTTGCTTATGTGGTGCTGAAGAATCGAACCCAGGGCCTCATGCATGCAAGGTAAGCGCTCTACCACTGAACCACCTTCCCAGCCCCCCTATGTATTTTATATGTCAGTCATTGTATTTTCCATTTCAGAATTTTGAAGTATATCTTTTATTTTGCATATATCTTCTAACCTGTTTGAACTCCTGGAATTCAGTTATGATTGCCATTTTAATGTCCATGTCTTCTATGCTGAATGTCATTTTTAGTGCTATTTCAGTAAATTGAATTTTCCCTTCATCATGAGTCATAATTTCCTGTCAGAATAAATGCAAGCCATTTTAAATTTTGCCTTGCTAGGTGATGGCAATATAATTTTTTCTAAAATATAGAAAACTGTATATTTCTGCAAGATTTGTACTGCTATATCATTATCTTACTTAGAAATAGTTTGATGATTTTTCTTGTTTTGTGATTTGCTAGATGGGGCCAAAGCAGCATTTAATTCAGGGCTAATTATTCTTGAGCTTCAAGGCAAGAACATTCAGATCATTCCACCAAACCTGTGTGAAATCTAAATGTCCAGGAACAATAGAAAGAACAAAATAAGAAACTCAGTAGGAAAACTCAGACAGCATAATACAGAACAAAGGAAAGAGACACTTCTCAAAAGAAAACATGCAAATGACCAAAAGTCATTAAAAAAAAAAACTAGTGACTTTTACTAATCCTAAAAGGAAATCTAGTGAAATGCCATTGGCTTAAATCTATAATCCTAGAAACTCAGGAGGCTGAGATTCAAGGATTATGGCTCAAAGCAAGCACCAGCAGACAACACAAGGAGATCCTTAATTCCAAAATTAACCAACAAAAACTGGGACTGGAGTTGTGGCTCAAATGGTAACACACTAGCACTAGTTAAAATGCCAAGTGATACTCAGGAGATTGAGGATCAAGGTTCATAGCCAGCCCAGGCAGAAAAGTTTGTGAAACTCTTATCTTCAATTAACAACCAGAAAACCAGAAGTGGTACTTTGGCTCAAAGTGGTAGAGAGCTAGCCTTAAGCAAAAGAGCTAAGACACAGCATCTAGGCTCAAGATCAAGACCCAGGACTAACAAAAAATAAGAGTACAAGGCCCTCAGTTCAAGTCCCAGGACCAGCATACACACACATGAAAAGGATATATAAATTCAAATCACATCACAAAAAAATGCTACAACACACACACACACACACACACACACACACACACAAAGAATGGCTAAAAAGGAAGATTTAAAGTGCCACATAGTCACGATGTCAAACAGCTGGAATTTTCAGACATAGGTTAGAATGTTGACAAAAAAACATTTAAACTCTATCACTTGTATATTAAAATTGAATAAATGGATATTCATGCCTAGTAATATAACTCCAAGTCTATTCCCAACAGCAATACATTATATCACAGTACATTAGAAGGACATACACAAAAACGCTCATAAAATTTCATGTGTATAGCTGTGAGTTTGCGCACATAAGCATAGTACTGGAGTTTGAATTCAGGGCTCCATGCCTACTGGGAAGTCACTATACCTCTTGAGATATTTTCTCAGCCTTTTTTTGATTTAGTTATTTTTCAGGTAAGTTCTAACATTTTTATTCTGGCTGTTCTAGATCACAATCCTCCCACCTATCCATATGTCATAGCTGAGATGATCAGCTTCATCCCAGAATCACCACACCAGCATATTGGTTGAGATAAGGACTCACTCAAATTTTACCTGGACTTGTTTGAAATCACAAACATGTTTATCTCTGCTTCCCAAATAGCTCAGATTACAAGGAGTGAACCAAACACCCAATAAGAACTATTTGGATTGCTCCAAACTACAAACTATACAAATGACAATCAACTGTTAATAATGACACATGGCATAATGGAATATTATACAGAAATGGATATATAAGATAGACAACTGCAAACAATGGTATGAATAATTCTTATAAACAAAATGTTGTGAGAGAAGCCAGACACAAAAGAAGGATGTTCTGTTTATGGAAAGTTTGTAGTCAGTACTAAACTATACTATTAAAAGTCAAGAGAGTCATCTCTTTTGGGGGTGTGGGTTATTGCCTGGACAAAAAAATACCAAAAAAGTTCTGGGGTGCTGGTAATACTGTGTTAAAAGGCATGCGCTCATTTTGTAAAAATTTGATGTGTACATTTATGATGCATACATTTTCCCAAATGTGTGTGTGTTTATATATGTGTGTGTGTGTGTGTGTGTGTGTATGTATATATATATATATATATATATATATATATAATTTAAAGAAATTAAATAACACAGTTGTCGTCTCTCATCAGTTTCCAATTTTCTCTCTTCAATGGTTACCATGTTAATTTTTCCAAGTTCCATAAGAGGCCAGAACTTGTCTTTCATACCATCCACATAAGTGGATTGCTCTTGCAAAAATCCAACACTTTCCCCATAGTCTCTGTAACTATATGAACTCTCTCTAAGCAAACAGCACTGAAAATCTCATCACTGTTTTCCAGATTTGTGGTTATATTTCTTGGATAGCTTCTTGATTTCTCTCTCTTCAGGAGCACCTTACACACAGCTGTGCTAAATCAAAGAGAACACACCTTATCAGGTCTGTGGACACAGATAAAACTAAAACTAACCCAGCTGATGATAAGTGTCCCAGCTGGTGTAAAAGAAAATATTTGATTTATAATGATGACAGAGTACTCTACAGGAAATCCTTCCATGGATAATTGAGAACTAAAAAAGAAATGGCTTGTGTTTGAACAAACCTGAGACCATATGTACTTTGGCTAACTTACTGAAGACTTGGGTTGTAGAAGAGAGGTGAATAATGACAATGACCAAGAGACCTCTGGTCCTTTGATCATTCTCAGTGTCAGGGGGTGGGGGGAGGGGGTTGATCTGGATGCACCACTGTGAATCCCCAGGAGAACTACAGCCATCACATCTATGGCCTTGTTTACTTGGTGCCAAGTCACACCCACCTTTTACTCAGCATGAGAACATTGAGAAGACATGGAGAATAAAGTAAAATCCATGGTTCATAGCCTAGAAACAGCCATTAAAAGCATCTCTGTGCTTGGACATGTGAAATCATAGAATTGCCACTGCTTTATTTTTATACTATAGACTGACTGCTTTATTTTTATACTATAAGTATTTTCTTGGTATTGGGTGAATGAAATTTAATTATGTATTACATATAATATTATTTACAACAAATGCAACTGTAACTCCTCTGTACATAATCTTTACAATAACATAAAATTTAAAAATATTTATACATGCAAAGCTATTTAAGTATTTAACTTTTTGGTCCCTTTACAGTAATTTGTAGAATTACTGTAATGATACATTCTTCAACTACAAAACTAAAAATCACTATAGACCAATTGCAAATGGATATCTAGAGTATTTCATTTAACATCTACACAATCTATACATTCTTCTTAACAATCCATAAAAGTTTCTATGAAATAAATAATCTTTTAAGACAAAGTAAATCTTAACCAATACGTAAAAAGTTCAGATCACCTCTTACATTCTATTAAAACATAATGGAATAAAATTAGAACTCAACAACATAATAAACTACAAAAATATTCAAACACATTGAGATAGACTACCATATTGTTGAATGATGAGTTAGACATTAGGCAATGTGTCCTCAAAAGGGGAGAGTTGGGATCAAGTGTTGAGGTAGAGGAATGGATAGAGGAAGGAGGATAGAAAGAAGTCACAAAATTTAATGTATATCCTACAAAATTAAGAAAATTGACCCATTGCAACAATGAGATGTATAAGTCGTTATGTCAAAAAACAAACTTTACAACTTTGGCAGGGGGGTGGGGGGTGGGGGGAGCAGGGGGGATGGGGGAGAGGAAGGGGGAATATGGGTTGGGGGGCGGGATATGGGAAGGGATAGGAAGGGGAAACAAAGGAGGAAGCAACAATGCTTGATAAGAAATGTACTCATTATCTTGCCCATGTAATTGTAACTACTCTGTATGGTATTTTCATAATAAAAAACTTAAAAAAAGAAAGAAAGAAAATTGAAAGAAGGGTTGGGGCTGGGAGGGATGAGGGAGAAGGTTAAAAGGGGTAACGTTGATCAAGATGCACTGTATTTATAAACTGATTTGTTGAATGGCAAATCCTTCATATAACTACTTAAAGATAAGAAAACATACATTTTTAAAATACTGTTAGAAACCAATGAAAAAGAAAATGCAACCTACTAGAACTTCTGGGATACAATGAAGTCAATATTAAGGAGAAAGTTGATAGGTAACAGTGCTTACATAAAAGTAAAAGAGGGGCATCTCCGTTGGTTCCATATAGTTGTTCTGGTAGCTTTAGTATTGTATTGTTTGTGATCATTTGGGTAAATACCCAAAAGTGGGATTGCAGCGTCATAGGGGAGCTCTATTTGGAGTCTTTTTAGGAACCTCCATACTGATTTTCAAAGTGGTTGAACAAGTTTACACTCCTACCAACAATGCAGTAGGGTTCCCTTTGGCCACATCCCCTCCAGCATCTGTTGTTACTAGATTTCTTGATTATAGCCATTCTAACTGGGGTGACATGGAATCGCAATGTTGTCTTCTATGGTTAGAGAAGTTGAGCAGTTCTTCATGTGTTTATTGGCCATTCTTATTTCGTCTTCAAAGAAATCTGTCTTTAAGTCTTTAGCCCACTTATTAATCGAGCAGTTGTTTCTTTGAGGATTTGTTGTTAGGGGATGAATGGATCAAGAAAATATTGTATATATATATATATATATATATATATATATATATATATACACACACACAATGAAATTCTGTGCCTCCATCAGAAAGAATGACATTGCTCCATTTGTTAGGAAATGGAAAGACTTGGAAAAAATTACATTAAGTGAAGTAAGCCAGGCCCAAAGAAACATAAGTTCCATGGTTTCCCTTATTTTCAATAACTAGTACATGTCTAAGACAAGCAGAAAAGGTCAAAAGATATGTACATATGACCATATAAGATGAGGTTAAGTGAAATGAACCCCAAGTCAGGGACTCAAAGGGTTTTTCTTTCTTGCTATTGGTTTTAATGTACTTATAATGCACTGTGTGATTCTTTTGGGTTTTTTTTTTTTTGGTATGTTCTTTCCTCACAGTATAACCCTTGTTTTCACTGTATTTGATTCTAGTGTCCTGCATCTTGTATACACATTTTTATAATTTGGGGAGGGGAAGGGATATAAGAAATTGCTTAAATAAGGATACAAGTTGATCCATTGTAACAATGAGATGTACAAGGCACTATGTTGAACACAAAAGTTACAATATTTTGAGAGGGGAAGAGGGGAATTGGGGAGGTAGGGAGGGAAAGAATGGTAGGGGAAAAACAAAGGAGGTAACAATGGTTGATAGGAAATGTACTCATTATCCTATTCATGTAACTGTAACCCCTCTGTACAGTATTTTTACTATAAAAATATATATAAAAAACAGAGAGATCTCAAATTAATAGCCTAAGAATATATCTCCTCAAGCCCCAAGAAAAACAAAAACAAGCCAAACCCCAAACTACCAGATGGAAAGATATTACAAAAATCAGAGCATAAATTAATGAAAGGAAAACTAAGAAAACCATACAAAGAATCAATGGATCAAAAAGTTGGTTCTTTGAAAAGATAAATAGGGGCTGAGAAGGTGGCTCAGTGGTAGAGTGCTTGCCTTGCATGAATGAGGTCCTGGGTTCGATTCCTCAGCACCACATAAGCAAAAAGCAGGAAGTGGCACTGTGGCTCAAGCAGTAGAGTGCTAGCCTTGAGCTGAAGAGCCGAGGGACAGTGCCCAGGCCCAGAGTTCAGGCCCACAACCCGACCACCCCCCAAAAAAATAGATAAATAAAATTGATAACCCCTTAGCCAATCTGATAAAAGGAGGAAGAAAATACTCAAATTGACAAGTCAGAAATGATAAACAGGAAATAACAAATAGTATCAATGCAATCCAGAGGATCATGAGGGAATATTTTGAGTACCTATATCCAAATAAATTAAAGATCTTGGAGAAATGGTTAAAGTTCTAGATAAATTTGACCACCAAACTTGAATTAAGGGAACAGAAAAAAACAATGAAATAAATATGTAACAGGCAACAATATTGAATCAGTGACAAAGAATCTCAAACAAAAGAAAAATCGCAGGCCTTGACAGATTTACCGCCAAATTCTATCAAATCTTTAAAGAAGAAATAGCCCTAATATTCTGCAAATACTTCCATGAAAAAGTAAAGAAAGGAATACTACCAAACTCATCTAGTAAAGCCATTATTACTCTCATTTCAAACCCAGACAAGCACAGGAACAGCAAAAGAATTATAGACTATTTCTTTGGTCAAGATAGATATAAAAATCTTCTCTAAAATATTCATTAAAATACTGGAAAACAGAATACAACAACACATTAAAAATATCATAGAACATGATCGATTTGAGCATGCAAATAGAACCAAGAATAAAAATGCATGATCATCTCAATTGATAGTAAAAGCCAAGTACTGACAAAAAATAAGAAGATAATAGTCACATTTATCTTTGCAATCTATATAACATATTTTAACTTTACCTAATAAACTCCAAGTATAATCATTTTGGCATGTAACCAATATTAAAATTATTGAGAAATCTTACACCTTTTTCTTACTAAATCTAGTCTCTTAAACATAATGCAACTCAATTCAGATTTACTGTTTCAAGTATTGAACAGAGCAGATCTAGATTCTCAAATGCATTCATGTAAAATTATGTAAATTATTTTAATGTCCCAGATGCCCCTCAGTAGATGAATGGATCAAGAAAATGTGGTATATATACACAATGGATTTCTATGCCTCCATCAGAAAGAATGGCATTGCCCCATTTGTTAGGAAATGGAAAGACTTGGAAAAAAATTATATTAAGTGAAGTAAGCCAGGCCCAAAGAAACATAGGTCCCGTGGTTTCCCTTATTTGAAATAACTAGTATATGTCTGAGACAAGCAGAAAAGTTCAGATAAGTTGATGTTAGGTGAAATGAACTCATGATAAGTATTCAAATGTTTTTCCTTTCATGCGATTGTTTCTAACATATTTATAAGATGATTTCTTTGTTGCTTTGTAGGTCTCTCCCCCATGGTATAACCCGTGCTTACACTGTATTTGATGCTGGTATAATTTGTGGAGGGGAAGGGAAAAAATTGTTTAAATAGGGATACAGGTGGACCCATTGCAACAATGAGATGTACAAATCGTTATGTCAAAAAACGAATTTACAACTTTGGCCAGGGGGTGGGAGGGTTAGAGGTGGGGGGGGGGAGATGGGAAGGGGAAAAAAAGGAGGAGGCAACAATGCTTGATAAGATATGTACTCATTATCCTGCCCATGTAATTTTAACCCCTCTGCACGGTATTTTCACAATAAAAAAAAAAGAAAAAAATCTCTATAACACACCATGTCCCTTTTGCTGTACAAGTTTGAATATCATATTCAATCCATATCCTATGAAACTAGGAAAATTGAAGGATGGATGCAATTGAGAGGATTGGGATAGAATGATGAAAAGGGTGATACTAATTAAGATCATTGTATTCATAAATTGACATGTTAAATGAAAATTCCTTTACATCACAAAAAATAATAAAAATAAAGATAATAAAAATATATTTTTTAAATGTTAAACATATTATTTCCCCTTATTTCTCTTATTTTCTATGTGGTTGGTCTGAATTTTAATTCCATTTGTTTGTTTCCTTTTTTAATGTTTTTTTTTTATTGTTAGGTAATGAGTACATTTCTTATCAAGCATTGTTGCCTCCTTTATTTTTCTGCTACCATCCCTTCCCTCCCACTTCCACAACTACACTCCCAGCCACCACCACCCCTCCTAAATTGTAAAGTTCATTGCTCACCAGTGACTTGTACACCTCATTGTTACAATGAGTCAACCTGTATCCCTATTTAAGCATTTATTTTCCATTCCCCTCCCCAAATCATACTAATATCAAGTACAGTGAAAACAGGGGTTATACCATAGTGGAGGAAAATACAAAGCAACAAAAAAAAAATCACATGGTACCTTATAACTATGTTAGAAACAGTATCAAGGAAGCAAAAACCACTTGTGTCCCTATCTTGGGGTTAATTTCGCTTAACACCATCTTCTCTGGTCATCTGTATGAAAGTAGAGCTTCTTTCTGCCTACTCAAACAAATTGACTTAAGAAATGAGTCAAGCTGCAGGAAAACCAAACACCAAAATCATACCAGAGTCTCCAACAAGAGACTGGTTACAGACACAAGGGAGATACAAGATATTCCCCTTACCCCCAAAAAAGAACTTTTTTCTACCTAATTTTTTGGGGGGATGGGTCCGGTTGTGGGGCCTGAACTCTGGGCCTGGGCGCTGTCCCTCAGCTCTTCAGTTCAAGGCTAGTACTCTACAACTTGAGCCACAGTGCCACTTCCGGCTTTTTTTCTGCTTATGTCGTGCTGAGGAATCGAACCCAGGGCCTTATGCATGCAAGGCAAGCGCTCTACCACTGAGCCACCTTCCCAGCAGCCCTCTACCTAATTAAAAAAAAATTTTAATTCTTTTCAATTTTTTTCTTTCATAATTTTTATTTTAGGTGCGTGCATTTGTGTGTGTGTGTGTGTGTGTGTGTGTGTATGTGTGTGTGTGTGTATGTGTGTGTGCTTAATCTCTTTTAACCTTTTGGTCCTTTTCTTTTCTTTCCTTTTTTGCATACTTAATTGCTGTTCTGCTCATCATGAGATATATACCCGTCTCAATTATTAGGTCTTATCCCTTATTGTATACATATTTAATTCAGAAATTTATTACTCAATTCACAACCACTTAGGCTTAACTTCATTAATAGTAGTATTATTTCTTTATACCTATATAATTAAGTATTCCACATTTAAAAATTTTTTTATTTTTAATTTTTTCATTTTTCCTGTTTATATCTCTCCTCACATCCTATCATTTTCTTCTCTCAACATCATTTCTTTATACTTACATAATTTTTAAGTGTTTCATTTTTTAATTTATATTTTGTTTTATCATTTTTTTGTTTCTTTATCTCTCTCCTTTCATTGTGTTCTATCCATTTCCTCTCTGAGATTACAAATTGGTTAAATTCACTATTTCCTTTTACCTCTCCACCTCCCTCTAACCCTATTTTTCCCCCCAATTCTCCCTAAACCTATGAACTTCTGGTCTGTTGAATCCCTCTTTGATGTTCTTAGCCCATTAAACCATAGTTGTTTGATGCTGAATAGATTGTATCTGTTGTACTAGATTGTATCTGTAGCCATTTTGAGTGTGCAACTATAGGACTCTGGTAGATGCTTGCCTAAAATAGTATTCTAGTGCAAAATGGGTGTTACTTTCACACCAAATGGGCAGAACAAGCCAGAGAAACAAGAAAAATGGCAAGTCCAGGTATCTCAACTCCCACTCATGATAATCAGGTGACAAAACAGTTAATGAATAATCCAAAGGAGAGTTCCCAAAAAGCTCTACAAAGACTACTGGTAAACATGGTGAATTAAAAGATTGAAAACCTGCAAAGGACTCTGTGTGAGCATGATAGGAGCAAGACAAGGTAAACCAAAGATTAATACAGGAACTTCACAAGCATGATGAGGCTCACCAAAAATTAGTAAAGGAATCTCATGAGCATGAGGTAGCTAATCAAAGATTAATACAGGAATTGCATGAGCAGACTGAGAACAGTCAAAGAATAATACAGGAATTGTGTGAGAAGGCTGAGAACAGTCCAAGAGAAAGACAGGAATTGCGTGAGCATGAAGAAACTAATCAAAGAGTAATACAGGAATTGTGTGAGTGGGACAAAGATCAAATAGACAAAGATCAATAGAAACATTCTTGGAATCCATAAACAGACAGCTGAAGGAATCCAGGGAGACCAAAACGGGATGCTGAATGGAACCCGTCAGAAGGAAAGGGAGTCCATAACCAATCAACTAAATCATTGGAGAATAAACACTTAACACCAAATTAAGGAAATAAGTTTATACAAGATCTAAAACAAAGCTCCAACAACGAATTTGAAGCCATCAAAGCCAACAAATTAGGAAGGGAAATAAAAAACATAGTAGAAAGTCTTGACAGTAGGTTAGACCATGCAGAAGATTGAATCTCGGGGATTGAAGACAGCCTAAATATTATAGAGAAAGAACATACAACTATCCAAGACAAATACAAGAAATATGATGGATCTATTAAACATTTAGAAGACACCATCAGAAGGTCTAATCTGAGGATAATGGATGTAAAGGAGTACCTAGAGACAGACATTAATGGTCTAGGAAATTTATTTAACAACAGCCTTGCACAGAACTTTCCAAACATGCAAAAAGATAGGCCTATTTAGATACAAGAAGCTTTTAGAATCCCAAATAGACCAGACCAGAATAGGATATCCCAGTGTTACATTATATCCACACAGGATCAGTTCAGACCAAGAAAGGATCCTTAAAGCTGTCAAGGAGAAAGATCAATCAATCAATCTAATTGGGAAACCAATTAGAATAACCTCAGATTTCTCAGTAGAGACAACTAAAGCAAGGAGAGCCTAGAATAATGTATGCCACGCCCTAAAGATAAACAACTATCAACCAAGAATACTGTACCCATCTAAACTCTCCTTCATAACAGGTCAAATAAAAACCTTCCATAGCAAAGAAAAACTGAAACAGTATATTTCCACCAAACCTTCCCTACAAAAGATACTTAAAGATGTCCTACACATAGAAAACCAAAAAGACCATAATAAAGGCCAAGAAACCGCACCCAAACTGAGAATCCAAGAACCATAGAAAGAACCCAGTTGTCACAGCCCCCAAGAAGGTGGATAACATGGCAGGAACTCCCAAATACCTCTCAGTCCTATCTCTTAACATTAACGGACTTAACTCTCCAATTAAGTGACATAGACTGTCTAGTTGGATTAAAAAGCAAGATCCTTCTATCTGCTGCCTTCAAGAGTCACAGCTTGCCCATAAAAACAAACATATTCTGAAAGTGAAAGGCTGGAATAAAATCTACCAAGCAAATGGCCCCCATAAACAGGTGGGAGCTGCAATCCCAATAGCAGATAAAATCGACTTCAAATTAAAATTAGTGAGAAGAGATAAAGAAGGTCACTACATACTAATTAAGGGATTTCTTCTTCAGGAGGATATTGCAATTCTAAATATCTATTCACCAAACAACAGAGCACCCAAATTCATCCAAGAAACAAATCTCACATAAGATCCAAAGACATTAATTGTTGGGGACTTTAACACACCACCATGTCTACTATCTAGCTCAACCTGGCAAAAACTTAACAGAGAAACCGCAGATATAAACAACTGCACAGATCAACTAGATTTAACAGACATCTACTGAATATTTCACCCAGCAGCATCAGAATACACGTTCTTCTCAGCAGCACATGGAACATTTTCCAAAATAGACCACATTTTAGGTCACAAAGCAAACCTGTCTAAATTCAGAAACATTGAATTATGCCCTGCATTCTCTCAGACCACAAGGGAATAAAATTAGAACTCAAGACCAAAAGCCACTAAAGTCCTGTAACACATGGAGGCTGAACAACACACTGTTGAATCACGAGTGGGTCATGGAAGAGATTAGAAAGGAAATTCAAATGTTCATGGTAGTCAACAAAAATGAACACACAAATTACCAGTTCCTCTGGGACACAGCAAAGGCAGTACTCAGCGGCAAGTTTATAGCTCTGAATTCCTACATCAACAAATTGGAGAGATCTGAAACCAACAATTTAATGAGACATCTGAACCTCCTTGAAAAAGAGCAGCAAGCTAAACCCCAATCCAGTAGACGGAAAGAAATAATTAAAATTGTTTGTTTCTTATAAAGTTGATATTGACTTTTTAAATTTCTTTTTCTGGTGTCAGTATCAAGGTTTGAACTCAGGCTTTCTAACTCTATTTTTTTTGGGGGGGGGGTCCAGTTGTGGGGCCTGAACTCTGGGCCTGGGCACTGGGCGCTGTCCTTCAGCTCCTCAGCTCAAGGCTAGCGCTCTACCACTTGAGCCACAGCGCCACTTCCAGCTTTTTTTCTTTTTGCTTATGTGGTGCTGAGGAATCAAACCCAGGGCCTCAGGCATGCAAGGAAAGTGCTCTACCACTGAGCCACCTTCCCAGCCCTCTAACTCTTGTCTAGCTTTTTCACTCATGGCTGGTGCTCTACTACTTGAACCACATCTCCTGTACATCATTATGCTGGTTAATTAGAGACACAGTCTTGCCAAGTCAAGACACTCTGTCTTCTTTCTCTTTTTTATGCCTAGGCTGGCTTTGAACCAATATTCTACTACTGGGGAAAATAGTTTGGAAAGAAGCAATCAGCACTCAGAGAGTTGGAGAATTCAGGTTTATTATGCCAGAAGACCCAGAGGATTTCCTACTCCCTGGTTCTTTTATAGCACTTGGGTTCTAGGTTTTAGTTTGAGGCATTTTGAGTGTTGGTTTACCCCAACAATTACAATTCCTTGAAAATTACTTGAAGTGTGAATGCCAAGCTAGTGCTGGTCATGCTGGTTCTGACAAGAGCAGGCTTTACTTTACCAGGTTGAGATAGCTCTAGTAATGTCAGGGTTGAGCTAGTTCTGAAAATAGCAGGTTTTCCTTATCACCACCAAATCTCAGCCTCCTGAGTAGCTAGGATTGCAAGTATAAGCCACCATTGCTTAGCTATAGTGTTTTTATTTCTTTGTTAAACATTCAGGTTTTTATTTATGTGTTTCCTGAAGAATACATTTTGGCACAGGAGAGAGAACTAAACTCTCTTCTTTAAACAACCTATTCCCAAGATGGCCCATTATCCCATTAACCTGTTTATCTAGGTAAGGATTAATCCATTCATGAGGGAGAGCCCTCTTGACCTAATCAGCTCTTAAAGACTGTACCTGAACCTCTCACCACCTCACAACGAACATTAGATTTCAACATGAGTTTTGTTATAGACATTCTATCACACCAAGTCCACATATCCATAATTAAAACTACTGCATCCATGTCAAGACTGAATTGAAAAATTTAACAATAATACAGGAAACCAAAGAAGAGAAGGAAAAGACGGAAATAAGTTTTGGGCCAGCAGGATGCCTCAAGCTGAGATGCTTGTGTGGACATTTGGAAATACTCTAGCCTGTACCTCTCTCCCAGTTTTACAGGCCCAGTGGCTCCCTTCATTTCTTCTAACATCTAATAGGCGATCATCATCTGTTCTATGAAGCCTGCCTCCTTCAGAAGCCTCAGCCAGCGATCAAGAGCCCAAGCCATATGCTTTCCCTTGCTCAGGCAACCTTCATGAGGAAGGTTGCTGATTTCTGTCATGCTTATGAATTACACAAACATCTTGGGTTGCAAATCTGTTGCTTGATGCTTCCTAATCACCTTAGTTACATCATAGCAATTTGCTCAACTATGCATCACCTGTTCAGATGTCTATCCTGTCTCCACCTCTCTGCAGCTATGTAACTCATCAACAACAGTGGCCATTCACTCAGAGCAGCAAAAAGCCTCATGATCATTATGTCATTGAGATAGCAAATGTCTGAAAGCTCTGATGCTCACCATCCACAACTGAGAAACACCGAGTGGGGTGGGGGGAAGAAGGAGTAGTATCAGCTTTGGGAGAATGTTGTGTTGCCCTGCAAAATAAAAAATGCATTTACTGAAAGCAAACTTGCCACCATTTATGAAAAACTATCAGGGCTCTGGGACCAATTAGAGGGGAAAAAATCAATCATGATTCACTTCCTTGTTTGGGGAATTGATTTTCCTGATAAAGTTCACAATATTCCTAGAGTTTGTCTTAATCATTTTCTGGAAAAAAAAAATGGCACAGCTCCAACACTGGCATGGTTAAACTGAAATAAATGGTAGACAGATCAACCTCATCAAAGAGGACAATGCCTCTCTCAAACAGAGATGAGCAAGCTAGTCATCCATGGCACACCAAATATACAGTTTGTTTTCTCTCTTTAAAAAAAAACATGATGAAGATCAGGACCTTCCACTCTCCCTCATACTTGAATATCAAAATACATAATTTCCTTTTCCTTGTTCTAATAAATAAAACCGTGCTCCTGCACTTAGAAAGGTCAGGAGGCATTTCATCTCTCTCTCTCCCTCTCTCTCTCCTCTGTCTCTGTCTGTTGCTCTGTCTCACTCTCCAATGGTCTCTGTCTTTGTCTCCCTCCTCCTACCTCTCTCTCTCCCTCTCCCCATACACATATCATTGTTCTTGCTGGCCACGAGACTTTGGCTCAATCATTTCACTCCTCTGAGTTTTGTCTTCATCTGTAAGAAGAGACTGGATTTGCCAATGTGTGTGCTTGATTTACATGTGACTATAAAACAATTACACAGAATCCAGTGACTGCATATGGTATTTACTCACTCATATGATTGACCCTCATTACCACTTTTTTTTACACAAAAAGCTACCACAACTATTCTATTTCACAAACAAGAGCACAGGACTTATTGCTTTTCAGGGTACTTTATATAATCTTAACTCTTATCTGAGGCTATGAGAAACACAAGAGATCCTGATCATCCTAGGATTGTTTCTCAGTTCCTTGTCTTTCTACCTCTAAGTAGCAATCCCTTCAATCTAGATGTGACACATTTCTTGGCAGTAATTAGTTGATATTATGTCCTTGATAAGTATCTCAACAAATAAACTTTAATCTCTCTCTTGACAAAATGTCTTCATCTAGCAAGAAAAATAGGACTGTCAATATGTTAAATAATTTCTGAGGTTTTTGAGTTTTATTTACCTGGATAAAAAATTAGAAACTCTTTCCCTGGTCAAATAATAACCTTCATAATTAACATCAACAGAAAGGTTGGTCAATATTATTAACAGAAAGTTGATGTGCTGGTTAATCTTATATGTCAACTTGATTGGACTAAGGGATGCCCAAACTGCTGAAGTATCACCCTTGACTCTGTCCATGAGTGTGTTTTCAGAAGTTAGTATTAACAGATTGAGTAAAGAAGTTCATCCTACACAACCTGTGCAAACATCACCAAATCTGTTGAGTATTTCAGTTGACTAAAAAGACAAATGATGGGTTTTGTTTTCTGGAGATAGAACATCCATCTTGGCCTGTCCTTGGCCATCAGAAGTCCTGGTTCACAGGACTTCTAAAACGTATACCAATCTGTACCTCCTCCAACATACCATGTATCCTATAGGTTCTTTTCCTTTCTAGAGCTCTGACTATGATTGATTCTTCCAAATAGAACAGACATAATGGCACAGACCCTATCAATCCCTAGTAAAAATTTCATGAGTCTTGTGATGTGAATGTGTAAAACTATTGCATTGTCCCAGAGCCAAATCCTGGCTTTCTGTTTCAATATAGCTTGAGGTGATAAGAATGGTTTTTGCATATTTTTGATGATTGGGAGGAAGAATGCTTCCTGATAAACAATTATCTGAAGCACAAATTCAACCATCCTTCTTTTCCTCAGTAATGTAGCTATCCTATCTGTTTACCTTCTGTCTGTAGTTGTTTTCTCAATACCAGAACAGTCAAGTATTTGTGACAGAAACCATCTGGCTTTCAAAGTCTAAAATATTTACTATCTAGTTTTTAGCACTCCCCTACTCCAACAAAAAGTGTGTAGACCTCTGCCCTGCCATATGCTCATGGTTAAGACAATGTGTTTAGATTGACAATATCTAGTTATTCCACTAAGCAGACATCTGGGAAAAGATATCTGAGAATAAGCTTAGTTAGCCTTTTGGTTTTTCTTACAGTAGAAGGCAATAGGACTTAGAAATCCCAGGACTTTGGGTCTTGAAGTGAACCTAGTTTTATCCTTGGATAAACTACATGAACATTCTCATTCTGTTGCCTTATCTGTCAAATCACCTCAACAAATTTAGCCCCATTCCTACCACAAGGCCATTTCTGATCCCATTTCAGATTACCAGCAAGGACCACAGACCACAAGGGAGTATTAATAAACAGATTCCAGCAATTGTGCCTTGTCCTCTACGCAATGAGGAATAAGAAGTAATATATACAATGGAATTCTATGCCTCCATCAGAAAGAATGACATTGCTTCATTTGTTAGGAAATGGAAAGACTTGGGGAAAAGTATATTAAGTAAAGTAAGCTAGGCCTAAGGAAACATAGGTCCCATGGTTTCTTTTATTTGCAATAACTAGTATATGTCTAGGACAAGGAGAAAAAGTCAAAAGCTATGTACATATGACCATATAAGATGATGCCAAGTGAAATGGACACAAAAGGTTTTATCTTTCTTGCTGTTGTTTTTAATGTATTTATAATATACCATGTGATTTTTTTGTTTCTTTTGTATGTTCTTCCTCTATGGTATAATCCCTGTTTTCACTGTATTTGATTTCATTGCTCTGCATCTTATATATACATTTTTCTAATTTGGACAGGAGAAAGGAAACAACCAAATAAAGATACAGGTTGACCCATTGTAACAATGAGATGTACAAGACACTATGTTGAAAATTAACTTTACAACTTCGGGGGGTGGTGGGGAAGGGAGGAGTTGGGGAGGCAAGGGATGGTAGGGGAAAACCAAGAGGTGGTAACAATACATGATAGGAAATGTACTCATTATCTTAATCATGTAACTGTAACCCCTCTGTACAGTATTTTTACAATAAAAATATATACAAAAAAGAATAAGGAGTAGATGGAGCCAAGACCTAGCTTCCTACAGTTGATTCACAGTAATAATGCACAGATGATTCATTTCAGCCTTTCCTTCTTATAAACAGGTATCCAGCTACAAGTGCTTCTTCCTGAAAATGTGCTTTAGTGCTGCATGACTAGCCAGAGTGCCTCTACGTTCTCATACAGTGGAAGAGTCCTGGAGAACACTGGCTTGCCATCCTTGCCTAAAAGAAAGACATGGAGGATGAACATAAGTAGAGTTCCACTGCCAAGCAAGTGTAATGATAATGCCAGCATCCTGTGAGTGCTCTGCCTTTCCCAGTGTTGCTCATGGGGTGAGAACAATCAGGCAGCCTCTACCTGACTCTCAGCACATTTGTGTTCTGGATGTTACCAGTCATATTACTCATGCCTACATTCTGTCAGGCTCTGAGGGGAACATAGTACCTCACCCACCCAGATTATGTCAGCATGGCACAGTCATCCCCAAATCCATGAGAAATGGTTGCTGTTTAGGACTGTTCAGGAGGACTTCTCATGACCAAACCTGTGGTGACTATTCTTATCTCCTTGCTCAAGAGTGGCCTAGAGTCAATGAATACTTGGAACAGGTGTACAAAATAGGCAGCCTCCTGCTATGGCTCCCAGCCATCAGACCAATGTCACCATGTCCTTGTTCAGCTCCAATCCTCCTTCCTGTTTCTTGGCATTATTCTCTCTGAGTGTCTGTCTGTCTGTCTGTCTCTCTCTCTCTCTCTCTCTCTCTCTCTAAGTTTTTGGAATTGAAAAAAACATGTCATAAAGCTTTGTTTTGTTCTATTTCTCTAAGAAATGCAGCCTGAGGCACCCTCAGTCACCCAGAAAGCAGAAAACTATATATCAAGTCTAAACCAGACAAGCTTCTCTTCTAAATTAGATTAAATATGGCTACCTGCCACCATCAAGTGTAGGTAATAACCTGAATGGCTTGGCCAGAGGGGAGAACCAGGCAGGAGCCACTGAGGGAAAGTATATACATGGTTTCACCCATCCGTGCCACCAGAGGGAATGTGGCTGACCAGGGGCAATGAGTAACTCTGGAGACCTTCTGGGTGGACTCCACCCCCCGAAGGTCAAGGTTCTCAAAAGGAGGGCTGTCTCCATGCTGCGCTGCATGTGATAGATTGCTGAGCCAGGTTAGGTGTGACTCTGGCAGAGAGTAGGTGGGGGAACAGAGGATCCTGGAGAGAGCAATTTTAAAAGGATTCTTTAAAATTATATTTTTTTAAATAAACTCTCAAAGGCAACAAGAATGGCTCGGAAGCTGGCATGAAAGGAAAGTGGTCCTTTTGCAGGGTTAGGCTGAGATCAGTGCCAAGACAGCAGGAAATTGAGATCAGTTCTTGGAAGACACACACACAGCGATTTAAAAGACAGCACCTTCCAGGATGCTATCTGACCTGAAGAAGCGAAAGAGCAGCACTAAACTGGCTAGTGAGGGCCCCTCACCCCAGCATGGCATAGAAAGAAGATGAGAAAGAACAGCCATGCACAGCAGAGAGACCACAATGACTGAGAGGTAGGAGGTGTAGCAAGGGCAGGGCCAAATCATCAAAATTCCATCCCCATCAGGTATATCAGGAAAGGCAGTGGACACCTCAGCTGGAAGGGTCATGAACAAGCCTCAAAGTTAAAATCTGTCGGGCTAAGAGGATTTGGCTTCAGTGGTTTAAGATGGATGAAGCAGCTGGGGGTAAAGAGAAAGTTCAGAGGCAATGAAAGGGAGGCTGAAGGAAATAATCTGTCATGCTCAAAGGAATTATGCCTTCAGAAGCCAGCAGAGGAGAACACTCAGGGGCAGCTCCCCAGAATCCATGACCAATGGCTTTGATGGGAAAGGGAGGAAAAAGGCAAATTTAAGAATCCTCTGCTTTGCTGATACATGAGGAGCTGAGGGAGGGGTGGCACACCAGAAGAAAAACTGCAAAATGAAGTGTGGACTTGGGGGCTATATTTGTTACCTGTAATAAAGGTATTTTTAATTATAAAAGTGATTCTACATAACAGGTTGATGTAATTGATGGTAAAGGAACAGAATTGAACTTTCTAAGGGGGTGAGAATATTTTATCTCTTATGTGAGTGTTGGTTATATAAGGTGAATGTAATAATTGTTCAAAGTCATCCACTTGTGGATTATTGTGAATGAATCATATATTCCATAGCATTTTAAATTACATAATGAGCATATACTATATAATAGGAAAAGGCTAAGACTTGAGTCAACCAACCAGTTATATTATAGGTTAAATCCTTTTTTTTAAGGCCAGGCACTATTACTTTTGCTTATAATTACTGCTATTCAGACATTAGAGACAGAAAGACTGTGACTCTAGACCAGCCTATGCAAAGATAATGATATCCTATCTAATGTAAGTAATAAAAAAAAGTGAAATTCAACTTCTTGCTATCATTGATAAGGCCTACAGCTTACTAAGTAGCTTTCCTTTTAATAAAATAAATTCATATACCTCAAAACTCTTTAGTGATTACTATTTAAAAATAATACTAAATAAAATATTACAGATCAGGAAGCAAAAGCTAGAAAGAGCGTGTCCTTAGCTCGTGTCTGTAATGTTAGCTACTCAGGAGGCCTAAGATTGTGGTTCAAAGCCAACTCTGGCAGGAAAGTCTATGAGACTCTTATCTCCAATTAACCACCAAAAAGCTGAAAGTGACATGGTGGCTCAACTGATAGACAAAGCTCAGGGACAGAGCTCAGTCCCTGAGGTCAAACTCAATGACTAGCACTCAGAAATCTAAACTAAGAGAATTGTAATCTAAAGCTAGCCTGAACAAAAGTACATGAGCCTACATGAAATTCAATTCCCAGCACCACACACACACACACACAAACACTAATCTGTCTTTTTGCCAGGCAGCAAATTTTAGCCTTCAGACTTCAAACTAATTGAGTTTTGGGGTTTTTTGTTTTTGTTTTTGTTTTTTTGACAGTCATGGGGCTTGAACTCTGGGCCTAGTCATTTTTTAGAGCTTGTCAGCTCAAGGCTAGCACTATACCACTTGATCCACAATGCCACTGCCAGTTTTCTGTGGTTTATTGGAGATAAGAGTCTCACAGACTTTCATGCCCAGGCTGGCTTTGAACTGTGATCCTCAGATCTCAACCTCCTGAGTAGCCAGGATTACAAGTGTGAGCCACAGGTACCTGGCTCTAATTGAGTTTTAAAAGATAGTTTTCAAAGAAATCAGCTTAATGAGGTGAAAAATATTGTATTTCTATTCTTTAGTAAAAAGCCACAACTTTTCTGAAGCTTTCTTGTGAAACAGTGCACAGGTATCCTAGTGAGAAAAATCAGTTGCAGTGTTTGTGTTATATTTGTAAAAAATTTGAAAACTGTAAATTTTTAGTGAATGGCCTAAAGTCCTCAAAAAAAGCTAAACTGCAATGGGCCCAAAGAAATTATTATTTGCATTGTATTTCTTAACTATGTGTTCAGGATGTTTTCAATAATTATTCCTCATAGATCAAGCATAAGTTTGTTTTGGGAAGGCACTTACCAGACCGAAGCAAACAGAGATGGGAAAAGGATATGAATAACTTTTGCCTAGACTTTCTTTAGCTGAAGTTTGTAAACAATCTGCCCTGTAACTTAACCTGCTTTTAAATCTCTTATTGCTGTCTGTAGCTTCCCTTAGATGATTTCTAAAAATTTTAAAGGTTTACAACAGGTTCATATGTGTAACCATAATTACTGTGGAAACTGAGGTTTGAGGATCACAGTTTGAAGCCAGATGGGACACAAAAGTCTATGAGACTGTTATCTCCAAATAAGCATCACAAAGCAGGGACTTGAGATATGGCTCAAGTCACTGAGTACCAGCCTTGAGTGGAAAAAGCCAAGCAAGAACTCAAGGCCCTGAGTTCAAGCACCAGTACAGACAGAAATAAATAAATATTCTAAAGGTTTATTATTACAAATTGGGACTTTTCTGTTTGTAGGTTTAAGATTAAATAAAACCTTTTCATGAAACTCAACACATTAAAAGATGTTGAAATGTAAATATAATTAAACTTGGTTAGTTAACATTAAGAAATTATTTATCAGCCAGGCATCAATGGCACATGCCTATAATTCTAGCTACTGGAAAGGCTGAGATCTGAGGATCAGAGTTCAAAGCCAGCCCAAGATGCTGGGTGATTTTTTGTTTGTGTTTTTGTTTTTGTTTTATTGTCAAACTGATATTCAGAGGGGTTACAGTTACAAAAGTAAGGTAATAAGTACATTTCCTGTCAAACTTGTTACTCCTTCCCTCATTTTTCTCCTACTTTCCCTCCCTTGACCTTCCCCACACCCAAGTTGTACAGATCATTTCAAACATATTGTCTTCTGTTGCATTGGTTCCCACTTGTCCTTGTATCACCATTCTGTTCTTCCCTTCTCTTTCCTAATTCAAATAAACATATACACTACCAGAGTATCAAAATCGAATATAATGACAACAGGGGATATGCCGTAGGGGGACGAACACACAAAAGAAACAAAAAATTGCATAGTATGATAAAAGCAACAACAACAAAGAAAAACCTCTTGTGTCCATATCTGGAGTTCATTTCACTTAGTGTCATCTTATATGGCTATATGTACATACCTATTGAGCTATTCTGCTCATCTGCAAAGATTATCCTAGATGTATACTAATTATTGCAAATAAGGAAACCATAAGACCTGTTTCTCTGGGGCTGGCTTACTTCACTTAATATGATTTTTTCCAAGTCTCTTTCTATTTCCTAACAAATGGGGCAGTGTCATTCTTTCTGATCGAAGTATTGTATGTGTGTGAGTGTGTGTGTGTATGTATATATGTATATATATATATATATATATATATATATATCACATTTTCTTGATCCATTCATCTACTGAGGGTCATGGCCAATAGACACATGAAGAAATGTTAAACATCTCTGACCATAAAAGAAATGCAAATAAAAACAACATTGAAATTCCACCTCACCCCAGTTAGAATGGCTATGATCAAGAAATCTAATAACAACAGATGTTAGAAGAGATGTGGCCAAAAGGAAATGCTACTGCACTGTTGGTGGGAGTGTAAACTTCTTCATTCACTCTGGAAAGCGGTATGGAGGGTCTTCAAAAGACTCCACATAGAGTTCCCCTATGACCAACAATCCCACTCTTGGGCGTTTACCCAAATGATCATAAACAAGGCCACACTAAAACTACCAGCACAATTATGTTTATCACATCATTATTCACTATAGCCAAGTTGCTGGTTTGTTAACCAGCTAAAGAACACTAAAAAGCTGGAAATAGAGCTGTGGCTCAAGTGGTAGAGTACTATAGCCTTGAACAAAAATACTCAGGGACAGCACCCCAGCCCTGAGTTCAAGCCCTAGGACTTGTACCATATATATATATATAATATATATGCAATATATATTATTTTATTATACATAATATATAATATCCTGTGTAATATATATTAGATATTATATATAATATTTATCTTCTGCTCTCATTGGGAATGAGAAAAATGTTTTTTTCATACTGTCACTTTTCATTTTGGGTGTTAATGTGTTAAACACCAAATTACTATGGAATATAACAGTGAAGAGTCCTAAAAGTCATTCCATTTTTAACTAAGTTTTTGTTATTTTTAATAGGTGTGTGAGTTAAGCTTTCTAGAAAAGGAGCATCTGTATGTATCCATTTGGGTTGTAATCTAGTGTTTTATGACAAGGCATGCTTTTAACAGGAAACAGGTTAAGAGACCAGAGTTTAATTGACTGTTGTCCCTTTGAAATGTCCCTACTTGTCTAGAAGCAACAACAGAGTCTCTTCCTTTAGTATCAATCTCAATGAATTGCTGTTTCAAGAAATCCTTTTTGGAGAGACCAAACAGCTTTCTGTTCCTCACAATGGCCCATAGGGGAGGAGTGGAGACAAGCTTAGTAAGAAGCAAGAATGGGGGCCAGAAGGTAGGCATGAGCAACCCAGCTATGTGTGGAGCCCTTTTCTCAGAGCCATAGAGTTGGCTGCTAAAGAGCAGGTTTCAAGTGCTCTTGGAAAAACACTGGAAAGGAGATGAAGAGCAGGATGGATGAGGAGGGATCTGGGGAAACATGATAGCCACATCAGTAGGAACCATAGCAATGCTCAAGGCCTGGAATCATGTCAGAATAAGAGACTCCAAGGAGAAACTAAGTGATGTCTAACAGCTAACATGTTTCACTGAAGATGTAACAGCAAAATCCAGCCCCTCCATGTAACTTAGATGTCAATCAAAAAATTAAAAGAGTCAACCTGAGTGCTTCACTTTTCTCCCTCTCCTCATCTCAGAACAATTTCAACAGATTTTATTGTTCTATTTTCATGCAAACAAATTACTTCAACTATGTTCATCCCCATGTGCCCTCCTGGTTAATCCAACACCCTCTCACAGGAATTCCCCCCTGAAGAGAGGCATGATTTAGTTTCCCATCATTCTTTATTGTTGTTGCTCTATTAATGTGCACTAAATTTACAGCAAGGTGTTTCACTATGGTATTTCAGACATCCATGTATTGTGTTTTGCTCACAATAACCCTCTGTATTTTCCCCCTGTTTCCCTAAACTGCTTTGATTGAGACATACTATGAACATTTTGACAGAAAGGGGAACTGTTAGCTAGTACTAAAAAGTGGCTGATATAATACATAGTATATAACATGTGGCCCATCACATCACTTCTTGTTCCTATAGTTTCTTGGGATCCTGTTCAAATGCTTCTTCTTCCCATAATTCCATGAGTTCTTTTTTTTTATTGTAAAGATACTATACAGAGGGTTACAGTTACATGAGTGAAGTAATGAGTACACTTCCTCTTGAACATTGTTAGCCCCTCCATTGTTTTCCCCCTACCATCCCCTCCCTCCCTCCCTTCCCCGAAGTTCTTTTTTTTTTTTTGATTGTGATTAAGTGATTACATAGTTT
>NW_012267315.1:1494024-1593636 GCF_000151885.1 Dipodomys ordii
TCTTTTTGTTGTTGTCGGTCTCTTGGGGAGATTAAGCGTTGGAACTCGAACTCTCTTTTTGGTTGGAGAGAGCTGTGGCGTTTCCCTACTGCCCCGTCGCCATCTTGGTCCCCCCTCCTCTTCCATGAGTTCTTGCTCAAACATGTCTTCAAATAATGTCCTGGGTGTCCATTCATCCAATGAAAGAGACAGGACAATGCATTTTCAGTTCATCAAGTAATTAGTGCAAAGCCCAGGGAAGGAGATTGGGGAGGAGCCCCATACTATTAGGTCACCCCCAAAGAGGACTCCATTGGACTCCTCTTTGAGCCTCTCTCCAAATGAATGGACAGTCTTGCTACTTCCTTTCGTGACTTACCCTTCAGTTTCAAATAAACTTGCTCTGTTCACGTTTAAAAAATTACTAGACTTTTACAAGAAACACCTAGATCCCCTTCACCTAGTTTTTCTGTCATTATATTTTACGGAACTTATGCCACATATCTCCTTCAACTCTCTGTACATCTGTATTTGTTTTCTAGGACTGTTATAGTAAAGTATCAGGAGCTGGAAAGCAATTCTAAGATACAGGTGTTAGTAGAGTCATTTCCTTAAGAGGGCCTCTCTCCTTAGATTGAAGGCAGCTTTTCTGTCTTCATATGATATTTTTCTGATCCTTTTGTATCAGAATCTTCTCTTGTCATAAGGACAGTAGAGAAAATGGCTTGGCAATTGTATGATCTCCTGTTACCTTAATTACTTCTCTATACTCACTGTCCCCCAAATATAGTCACATTCAAGGTACTAGAGTTAGAATGTCAACATACAAACTGCAGAGCAAATTTAGCCAGTAAGAAAATCAATGAATTTTTTTAGTATTTTCCAAAATAAATGGAAAGCATCAATATACTTTCTCCTATTTTTGAGTGTTGGTCTAAAATTAGCATATCAATTAAAATAGACCAACATGTAGTAAGTGAATTAAAATGGCTAACAATTAAAGAAACATTAGATCTGATACATAGGAAACACTGGGGCCTAGAAGTCTATCACATGTGATCAGAATAAAATATTTCTTTATTTGCAATATTTTAAGCCCTGGTCAAACCTTTCCATTGGCATTCTAGAATAGAAGAAAATGTGATATAACCATGGACATTTGTCTTATCTTCAGATACCAATGATAAGGAAGGTTAATCCAACAATAATGAATGCAATGGAAAAAAAAAATAAAATAGAGGCATGGCCCTCCTAAGAATAGTGAATAAAGAAGGAGATTAAAGCTATTTATAGTGGTCCAAAGATAGAACTTTGGGATGCCGGAGCTATGTCTAGCTCATAATGTGTCACCCTTAAGAAACAGACTTATGCCAATGCTTTGCATAATTTATTATGAAATCTTATAATACCATCATATCATTACATTAGTTAGGATGTGGATCTAAATGCTATAACAGAATCTCCCCTTACAAGAACGTCATAAGAATTGTAGGTCTTACTTTTATTGATCACCTTTAGTGATCAATTGTCTCTGCTCACAAAGAAATCTGAAGACCTAAATTTCTTCTATCTATCCTTTAGTGATACCACAGTCAAGATTATTATCTTCTTTCACAAACTGAATGTCATCCACATGGACCTTCTAGTTAATAAGAAGCCAAGGGCAAGAGATTACAACCCTAAGGTGTTAGGTTTTCAACAAGAGGTAGCCCAGTAAGAACAGCAGCACTCACGTGGTATTCAGGTAAGGAGTAGGTTTATTCAGTAGACCTGCTGGGACCAGGCAAGGTTGGCACTCCACGTGGCTGGGAAAGGCCTGGGAATGAGAGAGAGCTAGGAAAGAGAGAGGAAAGAGCTAGAAAAGAGCAGAGAGAGCAGAGAGAGAGCAGAGAGAGAAGGGAGCTGGGAAAGAGAAGAGAAGGAAAGAGAAAGAAAGAGCTGAGAAAGAAAGAAAGTTGAGAAAGAGCTAGAAAAGCAGAGAGAGAGCTTCTGGGCTTGGGCTAGGCCTTATCTAGGGTATGGGTAGAGAAAGGTGTGGCCACATCAAATTCAGATGTGACCTCAGTGGATGCAGATGTGACCTCTTCCAGGTGTCCCAGTTGCCTAGGTAACGCAGGTACTAGGTGGAGACTTTGCTGCGAGGAGGGTGGAGTCTGCTGGCCATCCAGGAGCAGACCTTACATAAGGATGTAAACCAACCTTGGAAGATACCTGAAGAGCAGTTTGAAACAGATTTTCAACCTACTCTGAAGACTTACAGAGAATCCTTGGTTACACGTAGAATGAATTTACTTTAGGCCATCTTCTTGTTAAAGCTTATATGTCTAGCATGCACGCACATACACACACACACACACACACATACACACACACATAGAACTATCATGCAAGGTTCCTTAGCTCTGCACTATGGCCTTTCAGAATAAGGTAATTCTTTATTGTAGAAGGACATCATGTGCACTGCAGGGTCTTTGTTAGCGTTCCTGGCATTGGAAGAACTGCCTTCCCCTCCCTCATGCTGCTCCAGCCTCATATGCCTCCTCACTATTTCTCCAACCAGCTGACCATGATCCTACCCCAAAGCCTGTGCTTTTATTTTCTTGTTTACCAGGAATACTTGCCTCAAACCTCTACAAGCCTTATTCCTTCAAACCTTTATTCAAGGTCTACTTTGACCCCTACTTGTAAATTTCTGCTTCTCCCTTGACCTTTCCTTCTCTCCATCACCCAGTTTTGACACTACAAACTGTTTCTGAATATTGGCATATGCCTTCTGGAATAACTTAGCCTCTGTGAGACCAACTGTGGAGTTGCATCCCATCAACCTTGATCTAAGTCAGTGAAGACAATGTGGTTTCATATCCACACTACTCTTCTGGTAACACCATCAGCAATGCAGGAAGAGAAGAATCTTTGTGAAAAGAACAAATTATTGTGATCCTGATGATAAGTTTAAGTGAGATAAAGTCAGATTAATAAGAAGAGTCTGCTGCTTGCATATTTCTTTTTTCCCTCGTTACATGATAAAGTTGGCCAGCCCAGAAAAGAGAAAAATCAAATGAATGACTTGATGTAACCTAGTCTTACGAAATTCTTACTTATTTGAAGCTAGTTACAGAAATAAAAACAATAGGATAAAATACATAAAGAAAACGACCAGAGGAAGATGGCAGAGGAGAAGCTGGAGGCTTAACAAGCTCTCACATAGAAAGCAGTTTTAGTTTTCCAGTGAACAGTGCTAGGCTAGAGAATCATACCAAGTGTGCCATCGCAATACAGGGAGTTTGGTCATTAAGGGAAAAACCAGGCAGCTTGGTCAAGGAGACAGATCTGAGCACTTCTCTGTAGCTGTGGCTGTGGCGGGTGCAGCGGTGGCCATGGCTGTCATACCAACAGAGAAAGTCTGGGACAAAGGTGCCAGATGCAGCATGTGAGCAAAGTCTACTCACTACCAGCAAGAACTGACAAGGAGCAGAAATCTTTATCCTGCTGATCGCAGACCAGGGATGGCCCAGGAACCAAGAGTCTGGTGGGAGTAGAACCCTGAACTCTTCACTCCTTCTCACGGAGCAGTGGTTGAAAGGTACCACTCCCCCACCACCAGAGAAGATCTCCATCTTTGATACTGACAAAGGCCAGGTCAAGCAGCTAGCTCCAACTGAGGCTTTGGAAGAAAACAATAGGAGCCATTTACCAGGTCACAGGAACCTGACCTGACCTGCCAGGCTCAGCTCCACCCAGGGGAAAGTCACCCCGCCCAGGCAGAGAGTGGTCAGCCCCTAGAGAAGTGATGTTCTTCACTGGGTAAACAGATCCAGAGATTGCCCCTCCCCACTGCAGCCTAGACAAACAATTGAAACTCAGTAAACATGAACCCTGAGAATGGCTCCAGGTTGGGCTCTGTGAGTGTGCCAGGAGCTAGCCCCTCAGGGAAAAGCTACTGATTGCTGATAGGCCTCAACACTACCCAGAACCTCATCACAGCAACTCCAAACTAAAGGAAACAGCCATCTTCCTCTTTTGTGATAAGCAGATTTCCCTTCCACTGAACTAGCCTGGGAGGAGGATCCCAAAGTCCTGGGTAAGGTATCCCCAAAACAGGCAAGGACTCATCAAAGAAAGAGAACTATTGACCTATTTCTTTGATGAACATCAATGCAAAACTTCTCAACAAAATTTTGGCCAAATGACTTCAACAATTTATCCAAAAAATCATACACCACAATCAAACAGGAATCATTTCAGGGATGCAAAGCTGGTTCAATATACCCAAATCAATAAACATAATTCATCACATTAACAGGAGCACATGATTATCTCAATAGATGCAGAAAAAGCATTTGACAAGATCCAACACCCCTTTATGATGAAGGCTCTGGAAAAACCAAGAATCCATGGAACATTCCTTAAAACAATAAAGACCGTACAGCCAGCATTATACTTAATGGCAAAAAACTAAAGCCATTTCCTCTAAACTCAGGAATGAGACAAGGAGGTCCACTCTCTCCACTTCTCTTCAATTTAGTATTAGAATGCTTAGCTACAACAATAAGTCAAGATGCAAAAAAAGGATCCAAATACGTAAAAATGAAATAAAACTCTCCCTCCTTGCAGATGACATGATCTTGTATTTAAAGACTCCCACGGACTCCACTCCCAAATTACTGGAGCTGATTCGAAACTTTGGCAAAGTAGCAGGGTATAAAATCAACCCTCAAAAATCAATGGCTTTTCTGTATGCCAATAATGATAAGAGCACGGCTGAAATCAGGACAGCAACTCCTTTTGTAACTGCCACACAAAAAATAAAATACCTAGGAATTAACTTAACCAAAGAAGTGAAGGACCTCTATGATGAAAACTTTAAAACCTGGAAAAAAAATGAAAACAGAACTTAGAAAGTGGAAAAACCTCCCATGCTCCTGGATTGGAAGTATCAACATCGTGAAAATGGCAATACTTCCCAAGGCTATCTACAAATTCAATGCACTACCTATCAATATTCCAACTTCATTTTTCAAGGAAATAGAAGAGGCAATATGGAACAATAAAAGACCCCGAATAGCAAAATCGAACCTTAACAGAAAGAACAATGCTAGAGGAATATCAATACCAAATTTCAAACTCTACTACAAAGCCATAGCAGTCAAAACACTTTGTACTGACACAAGAACAGACCTCAGGACCAATGGAATAGAATTGAAAACCCAGAAATGAACCCACAGACCTATAGCCACCTAATTTTTGATAAGAGACCTAAAAAATAGAATGGAAGAAACACAGTCTCTTCAATAAATGGTGCTGGAAAAATTGATTAATCATTTGTAGAAAACTAAACCCAGATCCTTATTCATCACCCTGCACCAGAATCAACTCAAAATGGATCAAAAACTTGAATTGAAGCAGACACTCTGAAAACATTACAGGAAGGAATAGGAGAAACCCTTGGTCTCCTTGGCATAGGATGAAATTTTCTTAATAGAGACCCAGAAACACAACAAATCAAAGAAAGGTTGGACAAATGGCATTGCATGAAATTGCAGAGCTTCTGCAAGGCAAAGGACATAGCTAGCAAGATCAATAGAAAGCCAACGGACAAGGGTCTCATATCTAAAATATACCTGGAACACAAAAAATTAAATCCCCAACAACAAATCCTCAAAGAAACAACTGCCCAATAAATAAGTGGGCTAAAGACTTAAAAGAGAAACTTCTCTAAAGAGAAAATAAGAATGGCAAATAGACACAAGAAGAAATGCTCAATCTCTCTAGCCATAAAAGAAATGCAAATCAAAACAGCATTGAGATACCAACTCACCCCAGTTAGAAAGGCTATAATCAAGAAATCTAATAACAACAGATGCTGGAGAGGAGATGTGGCCAGAAGGGAAGCCTACTGCATTGTTGTTGGGAGTGTAAACTTGTTCAACCACTTTGGAAAGCAATATGGAGGTTCCTCAAAAGATTCCACATAGAGCTCTCCTATGATCCTGCAATCCCACTTTTGGACATTTACTCAAATGATCACAAAAAGACCATACTAAAGCTACCAGCATACCTATGTTTATTGCAACATTATTTACCATAGTTAAGAAATGGAACCAACCCAGATGCCCCTCAATAGAGGGGAATTTCTTGATAAGAAAATGTGGTATGTATATACAATGGAATTCTATGCCTTCATCAGAAAGAATGACATTGCCCCATTTGTTAGGAAATGGAAAGACTTGGAAAAAAATATATTAAGTGAAGTAAGCCAGGCCCAAAGAAACATAGGTTTCATGTTTTCCCTTATTTGCAATAACTAGTATATGTCTGAGACAAGCAGAAAAGTTCAGCTAAGATGTTAAGAGAAATGAACTCCAAGATAAGGACTCAAGTGGTTTTTTTCTTTCTTGCTATTGTTTCTAAGGTATTTATAAGGTATCACATGATTGTTTTGTTGTGTTATATGTTCCTCCCCCACAATATAACCCCTGTTTACACTGTATTTGATGTTGGTATAATTTGCAGAGGGGAAGGAAAAAAATAAATTGTTTAAATAGGGATACAGGTTGACCAATTGCTCCAATGAGATGTACAAGACGCTATGTCAAAAAATGAACTTTACAATTTATGGGGGGGGAGTGTAGTTGTGGAGATAGGAGGGAAGAGATGGGAGGGGAAAAACAAGGAGGAGGCAACAATGCTTGATAAGAAATGTACTCATTACCTTGCTCATGTAATTGTAACCCCTCTGTACAGTATTTTCTCAATAAAAAACTTATATTTAAAAAAATACATAATGAAATTCAAACAAAGGAAAACAAAATATAGTTACAGAAAGTCTGCATTCGAGTTCATAACTGTAAGAGCCTTTTCCCTGAATAGAAGTAGGTGGGAGACAAACTTGGTGTTGACTTCTTAGAGCTGGAAGAAAAGGATGTACAGTGTTACAAGATGCATTGTGTTCAATCATTTAAAACTACCTAATGGAGGATGATAACTGAAAATGATGAAAAATCTTTCTTCAACAAATGATCATGTGATCATTTAATCCACTATTATATTTAATATCATTTATTTTTATTGTAAAGGTGAGGTACAGATGGGTTACAGTTATATAAGTCAGGTAATGAGTACATTTCTTTTTCAACAGAGTCACCTCTTCCAGTTTTTTCTCCTAGATTTTACCCTCTTGATCCCCCTCCCCCACAAGTTTTATAGTTCATTTCCAACAGAGTCTCTAATGAGTATCACTACTGAATTAGTTCCCCATTTGTCCCACCATTTCTGCGCTGCCCTTTACCCTCCCCCAAAACAGATAAACTTGCATACTAGACAAAAAGTACAGAAATAAAAAGCAAAACCAAAGGGCAGTAATAAGACCACAAATAGTAAAATGAAAAACTTCTTGTTTCCATTTCTTGGAGTTCATTTCCATAAGCATTATTTTATATGATCATAAGCACATCGCTATTGATTCCTTGTGATCCTCTCCTAAAAATATCCTCCTTGGGTCTCACTGTGTGAATGTTTAGAATGCTGTTTAATCATGTCCAAGAATAATTGTTTGTCTTTTCCATGCATTGTGTTTACTTGTAGATTTATAACATTCTAATTACTACAAATGAGGGAAACCATGCAACCTATGTTTCCTTGGGTCTGGCTTACTTCACTTAATATAGTTCTTTCCAAGTCTTTTCATTTCCTTATGAATGGGCAATGTCATTCTTTTTGATGGAAGCATAGAACTCCAGTGTATATATACCACATTTTCTTTTTTTAATACGTTTTTTTATTGTGAAATTACTGGACAGAGGGGTTACAGTTACATGAGCAAGGTAATGAGTACATTTCTTATCAAGCATTGTTGCCTCCTCCTTTGTTTTTCCCCTACCATCCCTTCCCTCCCACCTCCACAACTACACTCCTCCACCCTCCCCCCCCCCCCCCCCCCCCCCCCGCCTAAATTGTAAAGTTTGTTTTTCAACATAGTATCTTGTACATCTCATTGTTACAATGGGTGAGCCTGTATCCCTATTTACCACATTTTCTTGATCCATTCATCCATGAAGGAGCATTTGGGTTGATTCTGTTATCTTACTATGGTATACAATGCTGCAATGAACATGGTTGTGCTGGTAGCTTTAGTGTGGCCTGGTTGTGATCAATTGGATAAATACCCAGGAGTGGAATTTCTTTTTTTATACGTTTTTTTAATTGTAAAAATACTCTACAGAGGGGTTACAGTTACATGAGCAAGGTAATGAGTGCATTTCCTATGGATGTGAGGGCCATTTGGTTGCAACATCTGTCACCCCATTGATTGCCAGGGTTGATTCAGCTGATTTGACTGGCTAGGCAAGTGTACCCTTCTTCCCTCGCCGCTCCATGTGCATCCCTCCCGAGGCTGCATGCTTGGTTGAAGAGGACGACTGTCCCCGATAAAGGAGGACTGGTCTTCGGTCAAGGGTATACGAGTAGCTACACTACCTTGCTAGAACCTCCAAACAAGCTCTCAGGAGTGGAATTTCTTGGTCATAGAGGTGTTCTATATTTACTCTTTTGAGGAACTTCCATACTGCTTTCCAGAGTGGTCAAACAACAGTATAATAGCATTCCCTTTTGGCCACTACCCTGCCAGTATTGTTAATTTTCTTGATAATGGCCACTTTAACTGGAATGAGATGGAAGCTCAATGTTGTTTTGATTTGCATTTCTTTCATGGCTAGAAATGCTGAACATCTCTTCATATGTCTATTGGCCATTCTTACTTCTTCTTCTGAGAAGCTTCTCTTTAAGTCTTCAGCCCATTTATTAATTGGGATGTTGTTTCTTTGAGGATTTGTCTTTTTTTTGGGGGGGTGATTTTTTTATTGTGAAAACACTGTACAGAGGGGTTACAATTACATGGGCAAGATAATGAGTACATTTCTTATCAAGCATTGTAGCCTCCTCCTTTGTTTCCCCTTCCCGTCCCTTCCCTTCCTCCCTCCCCCCCAATCCTCCTCCCCCCCCCGGGGGGGTGATTTTTTAGCACTAAGCATATTTTAGGTGTAAGGTCCTTGTCTAATGAATACTAGTAAAAGACTTTCTTGCAGAAATTCTTCAGATTAATGCAATCCCATTTATCCAGGCTGTCTTTGATTTGCTGTGATTCTGGATTTTTACTAAGGTAGATTCAACCTGTGCCTAGGAACCCTCATATTTCCCCTGCCCCTTCTTGTAATATTTTCATGATAACTCACCTTACATTGAGGTCTTTGGTCCATTTTAATTGATTCTGGTGCAGGGTTATATAGAAGATTCAAAATAGCAAAAACAATCCTTAGAAAGAAGAACAGAGATGGGAAAATATAAATATTAAACTTCAAACACCATTACAAAGCTGTAGTAATAAATAGAGTTTGGTACTGGCACAAGAATAGGCCTGAGGACCAACGGAGTAAAATAGAAGACCCAGAAATGAACCCGCAGACCTATACCCAGCTAATATTTGATAAGGGAGCCAAAAACGGAATGGAAGAAAAACAGCCTCTTCAACAAATGGGACTGGAAGAATTGGGTATCAGGCAGAAAAACCAAGCTAGATCCTTGTATAATCCTCTATTTTACTATACCTGTGTCTGGCATAATCAATTAAAATATTTATACCAAATTAAATGCACCAATTGAAAAATGAAAGTTTCCAGGTTCACAAATAAGTTAACAATTCCTTGAATAACAAAAGTATCAATATTAATTCCTTGTATATCTATTCATCCTTAGAAAATTCTGAAACCCTTCATACCAATTTTGGATAAGAAAACTAGACTCACAGAGGTCAGATAACTTTCCCGAGATCATAAGCATCATATGTAAAATAGGGAGATAGGAATCAAATCTTTGGCTCTAAGCTCTTTATATTTTCTTTTTCTGAGTACTACCTGTCTCTCATTTACTAATATTTTACATACAACATATTAAGTTAGTGAATATATTTCCTAGTGCATATCCATGGTGTATTGGTTACAAAAGTTTCAGAAGTATATGAAAGAACTCTGTACTCAGTGTGATGAAACTTTAACGAAGGGCTAGACATGGTCATGTACACCTGGAATCCCAGGACTTGGGAAGACAGAAGCAGGACATAGAGAACTCTGAGACCATCTGGGCCTTATGGTGAGATCCCGTCTCAAATACACACACAAACACAAACACACAAATACATACAGAGAGAGAGAGAGAGAGAGAGAGAGAGAGAGAGAGAGAGAGAGAGAAATGTATCACTTCAGAATCAGAGTTCAGAGATGTCATACCCCAAGTATGGTAAGAATATGGTCAAATGATGTTGAAGAATGGCTGTTCTTTCTGCCTCTTTGCTTTACCACTAGGTCATTAGCTTTCCTCACAGCCCTGTTTTTTTTTTAATTTTCAAAAGAGGGTTGCAAGCATCAAATACAAATATGATAGTACTTAGTGAAAGAAATAAACTCTATTCCTCCTCCTCCTCCTCCTCCTCCTCCTCCTCTTCCTCCTCCTTCTTCTCCTTCTCCTTCTCCTTAAGTTCCTTCTTTTTCTTTCCTTTTTTATGTGGACAAGGTCTCCTAACACATATAGCTCAGGCTAGCCTCAAACTGACTACCCTCCTACTCTCTGGCTTCTGAACCCTGGAACTGGCTCCAGAACACCTGGATTTTCTCTTTGTAAACTGTTCTATTGGAGGTATAGTTCAAATACCTTATTAATCTTCTTTTTAGTTGTCCTATTTGTCCTTGAAAGTGGAATAGCAAAATCTATATTGTTAAGTTGCCCATTCATTTCCCTTGCTTCATATATTTTGGTGCTCCTATATTCGGTGATTATGTGCTTATTATTTGTACATCTTCCATTCAGATGGCCTTCTTGATCACCAGTAAAATACTTTGTGTTAAAGTCTATGTTGCCTCATATTAGTATATTCAACTTCTTTGTAGTTCCTGATGGGATGATTTTTTTGTCCTTTACTTCCAATCTATTTGTATCTTTTATTGCAATCTGTCGTCTGTGGAGCATACAGAGTTGGATCTTGGTGTTTCATCCAGCGTCATAATCTCTCTCAACTGAATTTTTTTACTTCATTGAAACCTAATGTTATTAATAATGTAGTTGGATTTATGTCTGACATTACACTTTTTGCTACCATTGTCTTTTGTTTCATCTTCTGTTATTGTTCCTCTTTTTCTCCTTTATTGACTCTCACATTGACTGGAAATTTTCTAATATAGCATTTTATTTAATAAATTTTAGTTACTTTTTTAGTTATCCTAAGTGGTGGGTGTGGGCTATATCATAAACATTTTCATTTATAGCATAAGCTTCAGATTTATAAACTTAATTGCATCTAGATCTAGAAATAATATTCCACATAGTTCTATTTTCTTTTACCCCTTTTTGTGGTACCACTGTTATACAGTTACATATACAAGAGTTGCTAACCCAAGACTGCATTGTTAAAATTACTACTTAAAATAAGTTTTATAACTCTGAAAGAAGCCAAGAAGAGAACATGAAAGTTTATTTTATGGCTCTTCTTATTTGTTCTTTCTGATATTCTTCACTTGTTCATACTGATTTAAGTTGCCATCTGGAGTCATTACCTCAGGCAAATGCAACTTTGCTCCATCCACCTTTGTTGTTCTGTTATTTGAAAATACATTACAATACATCTTGCACATATTTTTATACAATTACTTTTCATATAGCCAAGAGAAAAGATGAAAAGATATGCATTTGCACTTTCTTTTAGAAATAAATGCACTGCCTTTTTTAGTGTTCTTTGCTTTCTCTTGTAGGCTTGGGTAACTTGTCTGAAGTATGTCTGTGAATACTTCTTGCTATGTGGATCTACTAGAAACAACTTCTGTCAATTTGTGAAACTTTGTTCTTATTTCATCTTCATGTCTAGAAGATACCTGTGCTACATTTAGATATTGTTTTTCCTCACTTCGAGTACTTTATTACTCCAATGCCTTATGACTTAAATTATTTTCACTGAGAAGTCATATATTATACTTACAAGGCTCTTATGTAAATGACAAGTTATTGTTTTCTTGATTCTTTCTTCCTGGATTTTGTCCATCATTGGCTTTCAGCATTTTTGTTATGATGTATCTGTTTGTGGATCTTTCAACACATTTATCCCAGTTGGAAATTTGTTGAGCTTCACAGTTAACTTACTTAATATGTTTCTCACCCATTGTTTCTTTTCTTTTAAATCTTTAAATATTCATGCAAAGCCATATGTGGATCAGAAAATATATAGTTGCTTGTTGCATATTTCATATATCATAAAATTTGAACCTACAAAAAATGAAAATGAAATAGCAATATTTTTATTTATTAGCATCAATTAGTTGTAGAGTGGAGTTTCATTTTGACATGCCCATTTATACATACAACTTGCCTTGAATCTGATTCGCTCCCTCCATCACTCATCACTTCTCAAATCAATACCAAAAGGCTTTATTATTCAATTTTCACACATGCACATAGGGTGCTTGACTATATTCAATACCCCCAGCCTCTCTTTTCACCCTCCCCACTCCCACTAATACCCAAGACAAGTTTCAATACTTCAAATACTCATTGCTATTAAAATTTATGTTAATTATTTAAAGATGCTTCATCATGATACTTCACACATACATATATCATACTTGGATCAGTTGATTGTATGTATATGTATGTGTGTGTGGAAACATATATGCATAAATACATATATATGATCCTGTATGTATAAACATATGTATTTCTCTTTTAGGTCTAGCATCCACATATAAAAGAAAATGTGTGACTTTGTCCTTCTGAGTCTGGTTTACTTCTCTTAATGTGATGGCCCTGAGCTCTATTTATTTCGCTGAAAAATGACATAATTGTTTTTCTTTATGCATTTTTTAATTTTTAATTTTTCAAATATTTTATTATCTTTTAGTAGTTGTACAAAGGAGTTACCATTCAACAAAGCAGTTTATGATTACAGTGCATCTTAAAAATACACTATCATGCATATATACCACATTTTCTTGATCCATTCATCAGTTGTAGGGCATTTGAGCTATTTTCATAGTTTGGCTATTGTGAATAATGCTATAATAAACACAGCTATATAGGTATCTATATTATATCCTGAATTACATTCCTACATTACAATATCCAAGAGCAGTATCGTTGAATCATAGGGTGATTCTATTTTTACCTCCACACATTTGTTGAATTAGTTTACATTTCCACCAACTTCGTTTTGGTTTCCTTTCCCTCCATTTTACCAGCATATGTTGCTTGTGTTCTTGACACTGTCATTCTGACTAGATCCAAGGCTGTCAATCACTTGGACCAGGATAGGAGGTATAAAAGCACAGATGGACCAAATATGAAAAACGGTACCTCACCTATCACATCTTTTCCCATCCAATGAGTGAGATGCCAGTTATATAGTCAGGTCTAACTGCAATGAAGATGACAACACTATCTGTGTTTCTAGAAAGAACAAAGCTGTTGTACTTTTTTTTAATGAGCCCAATTAGCCACAGAGACCTGCCACTCTTCCTCCCTTAGTTATTTTGGCAGCGACCTTTCTCTGTCATGTAGCTCAGTACATGTATCATATGCCAGACCTGGTGCAGTTTGAGATGACATGTATGATGACTCCCTGCTGCATCCCCTAAAAATTAGGTTCTCCTAGACATTATCCTGAACCATGTGCAATTGTTTTACTGGTCATAAATAGTAACCATGACTTCAAAAAGCAACTTTGAAGCCACATCTGGGGTGAAGTGTTTCCCACACAGGTGAATGGGATACTGTTACATAGAATTTAAATATTTTTCAAACTTGCTTATTTCCAGTAGGCTTAAGCATTGCTAGTGTAGATCTTTATAAGGAACACACTTGAAAAGCCCTCTTTTTTATGGCCTGACTATGAGGTCATGAAGCCTGTGGAAATTTAGGAGATGTCAGGCAAGGGGTCTCACACACACAGACCCTCTAACTCAGGAGGAAGCTTAGCCTTGCATGTTAATAAATGACAGCTCTTCAGCCATACCAATGAAGCAAATGTTTACTTAGCATCTATTATGTGCCAAGCATGGATCTAGAGCCAAGAACATGAAGATGAGTGCTTCTTTGGAGGAGCGCGGGGACTTACCATGGATTCAGTCTGTTTGTTTTGGAAATATCCCTTTGGTTGTTTTCAGAATAGGCAGGGGCAGGACAAGAGATATCAGAAACATCTGGGAGTTGGTTTTACATATTTCTTTTTTTAATTTTTAATTTAATTTATTTATTTATCTTTTGCTGGTCTTAAGGTTTTAACTTGGGGCCTGGGAAATGTCCCTAAGCTTCCTTAGCTCAAAGCTAGTACTCTACCACTTGAGTCACACCTCCACTTCCAGTTTTTTTCTGTGATTAGAGATCAGAGTCTCTCAGACTTTCCTGGTTGGACTGCCTTCAATCTGAGATTTCAGATCTCAGCCTCCTGAGTAGCTAGGATTACAGATGTGAGCCACCAGTACCAAGATGATTTTTCTTTTACTAGTCCCCCCAAAAAATGATGTCCTATATATTTTTTCTTCACAGATTTCTTTCTTTCCTTCCTTCTTTCTTTAAGAGGAAGAGGGGGCACGTTTGACAGCAGTAGTGGAAAGGACAAAGGATAAAGCAACACAATTATTCAGAGGAAACCAATGAGCCTTCACTGTGGATGAGGTACACAGCTAAGGTTCAAAAAGGGAAACCTGCAGTAAAAAAATGTTGAGAGGGATGTGATGTGGTTAGAAGTGCTTTCCCTAATTTCCTACTCGCTCTCAATCTGTTACAGTAGAGCAACCTACACTGAAATTAAGAAAAACTGGGATCTCAAGTGTGTCAAACATTGAGCCTGTGTAGGCTTTTCCTGGCAACCCCCTTCACACTCAGCCTCTACCTTAATCCTTCTGACTGTGGTACTGGAGAGGTGGGAAGGAACGCTCACATCTCCCATCGGGTGGGGGTATGCATCCTGTCATTTGTCAAGCTGGAGCCTTGTATTTTGCTGGGTCTTTGTTGCTTTTAGGCGCTGAGCTAAAAATAGACTTTCCAAAGAAAGCTCCCGTTAGGTGGTCCTACCGAGGCAATTTACATCATCAGTTCTAAGCTTCAAGACTAATTTGGAGCACTCCTGCGCTTGATGTGCTCTATTTTTTTTTTCTTGTTTGCCTCCAGGGATAGCTGCTTTTTCATGACAGACTCTGAGGAAGTGCTCACTACAGTAATCCCAGATCTTGAACTAGGAATGAGGACAGTGGATGGGGTGGGGCTAACACAGTTTTGGTGCCCTGTAAATTTTAATCAGATTCGCTGTGCACAGCAGCAGATTCTCCGCCCCCGCCCCCCCTTTCTTCCCCATCCTGCATCAAGGTTAAAAGTACGTGCCTATGAAATCACACTCCTCTGAGATGTTTTACTGAACTAGATGACTTTGTGGAGGGTCGTCATTTCCTTTTTAAAGCTCCAGGGGGGAGAAGAATGAGCTGCGGGTTGCTCCACACTTGTCATTGTTGAAAATACATCAGGGCACGCAGACCCTTGAGGCAGTCTTTGAATTTAGTAAGATGTCGTATCCAGGCCATTCTGGGAGTGTCAGAGTGCCCAGCCTGAAGCTGGCATCACTGTGGCCTGCCACAGAGATCCAGCCATAACTAAGGAGTTGTCAGTGTTGCCTGTCCAAGTGCCTTCTTCCGAAACATGACTCCTGACAAGTCCAGCTTCACTCACAAAGGACCTGTGTAAACTCTGTCACATTATGCTTTGCAAGGGAGCATTTCTGGGGATTGTATGAAGAGCCTCCCATTTGCTAGGCAGGCATTCTATCACATGAGTCACACTTCCAGCCTCTTTTTACTTTGGTTATTTCTAAGTTGGTGTCTCTCTTTATGTCCAGGCAAGCCTGGGCTGTCATCTTTCTACTTTGTGTGCTTTCTCACCATGCTGAGGTTGACAGATGGGCGTGACTGTGCCCAGCCATTGACTAAGAAGGAGTCTTACATTCTTTATACTCTACCTGATCTCAAACTATGATTCATCTATTTTTGTCTTCCAAGTCTCTAGGATTACAGGCTTGAGCCACAATGCCCCACCTGATAGAGAATTGTATTGGTCATTTGGATAACCACATGGGGTACCTGACATTTTAAAGATGAGGAAATGAAAGCTCAGGAAGGTACACTCATTTGTCCAGTTTCAAACTTGCCCAAATTTCAAGCATCAGAGGAGAGATATACAATTTTAAATGCATATAAAATTGTTATCAATGAATGTCATCCCACCCAGATATGACGCCTCCTACCATCTACCATTAAAACCTCACGGTCTATCCTGTTTCCTGATTTAGCAATTGCAGACTGGATCCTTTGCATATGAATTAGACAAGTAGTAGCTTTTGTTGTTTGATTCATGTCTTTCATGGTGGATAAGTGCTGCACAATCACATAAAGCCTATCTTCGAGTATTTTTTTTTAAATGTTCTTCAGGCTATGTGAATGGTAACCTTTTTGCTTATATATCTCAGTGCAGGTAAAAATGAAAGCTGGTTCTGTTATTATTATTTTTATTTTTATCTTTAAGTACTTGTGCAAATGAGGTTTCAATGCAACCTGTCAGTTTCTGAATTCAGTGTATCTTGATCAATGTCATTCTTTTCATCATGTTCCCCCATCCCTCCCAACCCCATCCATCATCTCAGTTTTCCCAGTTCCCTTTTCACATGAATACACTGAATATTATTTCCACTTTAATGTTCCAGCCAACCACCAAGTTGAACTCTCTAATGCACAGTAATTGTCTTTAAATTAGTTTTCTTCTGCTTTTCATGGAGAAAATTACGCTATGCAAAAGTAGCAATAATTTCTGTCTCAGTCTGATTTTTTTTTTGCTTTTGTAACAGAATATTACAGATTAGGTAATTTATGAGCAGTACAAGTTATTTAACTTGTAGTTCTAAAGACGACGAAGACTTGGCCTGAGGGACTGCTCCTGGAGAGGGCCTTCCTGCTAGTTAGCCACGGTGAGAAAGAGAAAGTGAGTCCTGTGAAACATCAGGGTAAGGAAAGGAAGTCAATCTTACAGTAACAACCCTCATTATAACCAACCCCTTCCACAAAAATGGTACTAATCCATCTGTGAGGATTCGTCTGTCTCACTCTAACCATCTTCTAAAAGCCCCATTTATTTTTTTATTTAATTTTATTTTGTTATAAAGGTAACGTACAAAGGGGTTACAGTAAGGTAATGAGTACATTTCTTTTGAAACCGTGTTACCCCTCCCTCTTTTTCTCATACTTTCCTCCACTGCTGAATCCCCTCTCCCACGAGTTGTAAAGTTCATTTCCAACATAGTGTCCTTTGTCTCACAATTTTGTTATTCCCCTTCCCTTCCTCAAATCAGATAAAAATATCTAACCAAGACACAGGGTACCAGAATCAAAAACAGTGACAACAGGGGATAAACCAAAGGAAAAAAAATGAAAGATAAAAGATATAACTTCACAAAATATATTTAAAATAACACTTCTTTCAATATCTTGGAGTTCATTTCAATTAGCATCATTTTATATGATCATATGCACATAGCTATTGAGCTATTGTGATCTCTGCTAGGACTGTCCTAGACATATACTAATTATTACAAATGAGGGAAACCATGGAGCCCATGTTTTTCTGGGTCCGTTTACTTAATACGATTTTTTCTAAATCTTTCCATTTTCTTTCAAATGGGGTAATGCCATTCTTTCTGATGGCAGCATAGAATTCATATATATATATATATATATATATATATATATTACCACATTTCCTTGATTCATTCATCTATTGAGGGGCATCTGTGTTGGTTCCATATCTTAGCTATGGTAAGTAATACTGCAATGAACATAGTTGTGCTAGTAATAAAAGCTCCATTTCTTAATATATTACACAAGTAACTAAACTTCAAAGTGAGTTTGGGGGACACTTCAAATGATCACATACCTAATTTAAAAAATGTCTCCATCAACCTTTCTTACATGATTCTCTTTTTCTCTCTCCTAACTGCCTTCCTTGTATTGTCACATGTTAATAGGAGAAAAAAAATGCTCTTTCTATGCTAGGAATAGGAGTAGATGTAGTTCCAGAAGTCAAGGTTTCTATATCCTAACAGTTCTTATAGCTCCAGAGATGGTTATAAAACCTGCTACAGCCAAATTTTGAGAAATAAGCATTGACTGTGAAATCTTTCTGGTACTAGCCCATCTATACAAGGTTCGAATGAATGAGTAGAAAATGAGGCTTTCAGCTGTGCTGCTTTTTAGACCAGATTTTATGGCTTATCTATGAGGTTCAATACATAGAGCCAAGCACAATAGCCCAAGCTTATAATCCTAGATACTTGGGTGGTGGAGATTGGAGGATTGTGGTTGAAGTCACCCTGGATATAAAACTTTTCCAGACTCCAACAGTGAGGTGTGGTGGTCAGCAGTCATAGTCCCAGCTACAGGGGATATGTAAAGGCTTTGCTCAGAGGCATGATCCCATAATCCCTGGTGACAAGAATCAAAGGAGGATCATAGCCCAGGCTGACTTGAGCAAAACCATCCCTTGAAAATCACCAATGTTGAAAGGGGTTGGAGGTATGGCTCAAGTGCATGTGTGCTTTGCAAGTAGTAAGGCCCTGAGTTCAGTCCCCAGTTCTGCCAGAACAAAAAGAAAAGAAAGACAGAAAAAGTAGAAAACACATAACACATAGATTCCTGTGTGAAATTTAGTCCCTAGTTGGTGGCATCATTGGAAAGCATTGTAACTTTAGGATGTGGGACCTAACTAAAGGAAGAAGGTCATTGTATACATGCCTTGGAAGGTTGTGCCTGGTCATCAATCTTCTCTTCTCTCCTCTCTACTTCCTGGCTGACATGAGTTGAACAGCTATCCCACACCCCACTCTTTCCACTATGATTTACTAATATCACAAATCTAAGTAAATGCCTCCTCCCTGAAGATGGTTATCAGAGATTTTGTTCAAAATGATGCAAACATAACACACAGGGGAATCCCATCTCCTAGGCAGACAAATTTCTGGAACTTTCAGTACAAGGTCCACCAGCAAATCACTGGGCATAAGAGCAGAGTCCTTTTCCAGCATCATCTAGACCATGTCTCCAGAAGTACATGTAAGTTCACTCATCTCACATTGGTCTTGGGGTTGGGCCCCAAGACCAGTGACAGCCTCTTCTTGGGACAAGGCATGAGAGTGCTGCACAGTAACATAAGCCCATCCGTATGCTTCAAATGCTGGCCCCACAGCTTCCTGCCTGTTTCAGTATTCCTAGCTATAATATCATGTTAATACTTGTAGCATCTCACAGGGATTTAGGGTAAAATGAAGTTAATAAATACATAGAGAGTGCCATAATAATGCCTGGCTCGTGGTATATGCCCAGAAAATGTTGCTAGAAGAGTGACTTGCATGGGAACTTCATTAGAGCTATGGGATTGCCATGCTTTGGTATTGAGACTTTAGGAATGATACTTAAAATTCCCTGTAACTTTTCTGAGCTTCATTTTCTCTCCTTTGTGGGTTGTGAACACCTTCTTCACTGAACTATTATGAGAATTACTTGAAAAAGATTCATAAAAAACACTTGAGAAAATGTACATAAAACAGCAGAAACAGTAGCAAACTAAAGATAGTTTTCTTTCCACTCAATGGCTTTATTTTATCATAAGTTCTATGAGGACAGAGACTTCCTTTTCTCTAACTATTACAAGAATCCAATCAATCCACAGAGAAGAAAGGCATTTGACCAAAGAAGAATCTATTTGGGTTAAATTTCGTTCACCTTTTATTCTAGAACAGAATTCATTTCTTCAAAGTACCTTAGATTAGGTCTTGTTAGGATTCCTTCAGTAGGATAATCAAAAGAGGGTTAATTGTCAAGGAGACCATTTTCAATGAGCAAGCTATGAAAGGATCTTAAGAGAGATCCAGTAGCACAGGCTTATTTACTCACAAGAACCGTTGCCAGCTTACATGACCAAGGAACCTAGAGGGTGACAGTTTTGTAGAGGAAGTCTCTGTGAGCAGCAGAGAGCTGCAGCCAAGCTGGGAGAAGGTGATCTTGCACAGAGTCAGGAGGATAAACATTTGGAACTTTCTCTTTCTCCTATATCACTGCAGTCTTCTCCTGGAGTTCCCCAATAGTGGAATTCAGCCAGAATCCAGGTGGTAGCAGAGGAGGGTTTCCAGATTTAGCTAATTAAATATACAGAACACACAAGTAAGCCTGAAATTTAGATAAACAATACATAAATTTTAGGATAAATTTATCCCATGAAATATTTGGGAGATGTTTTATTCTAAAAAATCTCATCCATTATTTGTCTGAAAATCAGATAATATGTGTGTGTGTGTGTGTGTGTGTGTGTGTGTGTGTGTGTGTGTGTGCATGCGCACCAATACTGGACTTGAAGTTAGGGCCTTGAGTTCTCTCTTAGCTTTCTTGATCAAATATGATACTGTAGCATTTGAACCATACCTCTACTTCCTGAAACTCCAGTGTTAACCGGATCTTCTTTCTTTCTTTCTTTATCCATCTATCTCTCTATTTATTTATTTATTTTGTTGGTCTTGGTGCTTGAACATGGGCCTAGGCACTGTCCCTCAGCTCTTCAGCTCAAGGTAAGCACCCTACCACTTGAGTCACAGAGCCACTTCTGTTTTGTTTTGTTTTGTTTTGTTTTCTGGTAGTTTATTAGAGAGAAGAGGCTCATGGAATTTCCTTCCTGGGCTGGAAACCATGATCCTCAGACCTCAGCCTCCTGAGTAACTAGGATTACAGGTGTGAGCCACCAGAGCCCATCTGGATCTTCTTTATCAGGAAATCAAGATGGGAGTGGCATTGATGCATTTCTTACAAGTGAACCTCCTAAGCACTGAGCAAGAGAAAAGCATGGTGAGGGATGAACAGTGGATTTTCAGAAGCAATGAAAAGCCAATCAGACCCATTAGCTCAATCCTCCTGCCCCAATATATATAGTATTTTATCTTACAAAAAAAATTAAAACTTTATCACAGTAAACATATATCCCAAGATGTGCAGGTCTTTGTCGGTGATGTCAATTAGGTCACAGCTGTCTTCAATATCTCAAATGACGGCCATTTCTGCAGTACAACATAAAATAGAACATTACCATCTAATTGAATAGTGGAAGGGGAGACATGTAGTACTAATTAGTAATCTAAAAGTTACTCTGAGAGCAATGTTTTAGTCACAAAAATTAAAATCTCAGTTCCGTAACTTAAAAAAAAAATTTAGGGTCTCTGGATTGAAAAAATTTTAATATATATTTTTATTGTAAAGATACTGTACAGATAGGTTACAGTTACATGAATAAGGTAATGAATACATTTTCATGGAGCATTGTTACCCCCTCCTTTATTTTTACCTTACAATCCCTAATCTCCCCACTTCCCCCAACAACTCCCTTTCCTCCTACCCCCAGTACATTAAAAACAACAGCAGACTTAACATATTTAACATTATAGTTACTCTGACTCCCTGGTTCTTACAAAAGATGAGTTCTAAAGTTCCCATTCTCCAAGAATCATAAAGCAGAAATGAAAAGGCCAAATACTTCTCAGCATTTGGTTTCAGTTTTAGCTGTTATGTCTACTTTTTGAATTTCTTTTATTTTACATATCTTCTTGTAAGCATTAGTCATTGTGTCTATAATTTTAGCAATGCTAATATTTAATTTATGGATTCAGTGAATGAATAATATAATTCAGGCACTCATATAAGAAAAGTCTAAAGAATTCCAACAGTACTTTAGCATGGTTACATGAATTCAGAAATGGGCACATGGGAATTTCTTTGTAATGATACTTACTGGATTTTTTAAAACCTCAACTAGACAATTAACAGAGTAGGTAGTTGTGGGCATAGAGGGTTTGAGAGTGCATCAAGAAATAAGAATACAATCATAATACAGGCAGTCTTCAGGGAGAACATTCAAGAATAGCTCTTTGAAGGTCCTGATTTGTCCACAAAGGAAAGAGAGGCTTAGAGCAATATACAGATTAGTAATGTTATTTTTGCCAAGGAAAATGATCTTTGGATTTACATTGATAGCTAAAATAAATCTAAATTTGAATTTAGAATGGAAAGATAATTCTCTGGTTTGTGAGGTTTTAATGAAGCTGGAGAAAAAGACTATTAGGTTTAACCTCATGATATTGTCATGATATGTTGTCAGGAAAGAGACAAAACATCCTTATGGAAATGGCACCACAGAAAGAGATCTCTCCTTTAAAGCTGAGTTGAATAGAGGGCTCCACTTTGATTTCCTGCTAATGTCCTTCTTTTTCCTGATCTTGATGAATCACTAGGTTGTCAAGCCTTCGTAGAGATTGAGGCCCAGAACATGTACCACTGTTCCAGTGAGACCCAGCAGATGACTTTCAAAAGGTGAGTGAACCCAGCAAGACTAGCAGTGAAACTGTCCACCTGAGCCCCATCCTGATAACCAAAGTCTTCTGTACTGACCTATATTTTCCGGTATTTTTGTGACATAGCACAAACTAATTGACACACTCCATGAGTTTGGCTACTTTGTTTCATTTCTTTAAACTTGGATCTCCTCTGCTATGGATATGGATATAATGGTTATAATAATAGTAATGGTCTCCTAGGTTGCAAAGAGTATTAAATAAATAATTAGTATGACTTAGTACTGGGCCCAGCACACAGAAAACCCAAGGTAAATTGCTATTAATTATAGGATAATGTTCTTTTTAAAATTTCTTTATTGTAAAGGTGATGTACAGAGGGTTACAGTTATGTAAGTAAGATAATGAGGGCTTTATGCCCGCCCTCATTTTCTCCTGCTTTCCCTCCTTCCCCCAACTCCCCTCCCCCCACGTTGTAAAGCTCATTTCCAACTTAGTGGCTAGTATAGGATAATGTTTTTATATTCAGAATTTAATTAGGCCAGATGGGATGTTCTGAACTCTGTAACTACAACCACCACACAATGGTCTGAGGCTGGATTTAAACATAAACAGTAAGTGCTTTGTTTGGTTTGAAGCTTATCTAGGTGTCTCATACATCAGTGGATGGGTTTTAAAAATTAATAAATATGACAAAAGTGGCTCATGCCTATAATCCCAGCTACTTAAAAGGCTGGTATCGGGAGAACTATGGTTCAAGGCCAGATCAGGCAAAAAGTTAGCAAGATCTTTTCTCAACAAATTAGCTATGTATATAGCAGTAATCTCAGTGGTGTAGGGGAAAATCTGAGGCAAGCCACTAGCAAAACTAGCAAGATCCTAGCCAAAAATCAACTTAAGTAAAGTGTGGTTAAATGCACAGCTTGAGTTGGTGGAATGTGATCTGCCTGGGAAGCCTGAAGGCTCAAGTTCAAATCCAAGAACCACCAAAATAATTTGAAAAATGCTTATTGGTAATGTACTGTGCATTTAAGGAGGTTTTTTCCCACTAAATTCAACTCTCTTCTGAGCCTCTGTTGAGCCAAGTCTTGTATCTGAGTTTTCTATTAACTGCGACTCCCACAGAAGTTCCAAATCCATCTCCCATGGGAGGAAACCCTAGGAAAAGAGGAGTTAACTGGATTGCCAGGAGGACATGGGTTTTTGCTAATAATGGTCTCCAAAACACACTAAGTGCTAAGAGGTTTGATTCTTTCCACTTCCCTATCTTGAACATTAAGTCTCACAGAATTAGTTTTCTAGAAATTTTTAAATTCTGCCCTAATGGAACACAATTAGGAAACAAAATGTGTGAACCTTCCCTTTTCAACAGGGTAGATTTAATTTGTTTTAAGTAACTTCAAGTAATGTCTAATGACTGTGAGTGTTTATATTGCAACTGCTGTCAGAAACTGACATCAATTAAAACTAGCAGCAGTTTGATGTGTGCTACAATTTGAACTTTTTTTCCCTTTTCCTAGTTAGTTATATGCTAGTATTTCACAAGTATCTTTGTACTGAATCCCACTTGGCCCTCAAAGGTAAACCTTGCTCTCTGCAAACCTGGGTCCAGATAACATATCCATCCTTCATAACAGACTAGGCAAAAAGAATCTCCCGGGATAAGCATTGATATGCCTTCAGTCTGAATGGCATCTGAACCTTATATGTGAGCCTAAGAACCAACAGAAGAGCTACACGAACCAATCTGCCTGCCACGATTAATTGGTGAGAACCTGGTTTAAGTTTGTAACCTCTCTTTTGTAACCTCTCTTCCTCCAATTCGTTTGAGGTCATTTATCCCACAAACTCTAATTATGTGTGTCTATAAATGAAAGATCAAAGTGCTTTAGTCATAATACAATACATCCGAATTTCTACTTGTATTTTGAATCTTTACAGGGTGCTGCTCAATTTGGAAACCATAGAACACACAGTAACATGACAGAGATCAGACACCTTCATCTAATAGTTTTGTGTTCTTGAAAGAGTGTGTCACTCCTGTTAGCCAGAGGATTTTAATCTACAGAGTGAACATGATATTACTACCTTCTAGACTATAGCAAGACAGTGAGCATGAAAACTCTTAACATAGTAGCCAGCTCAAACAAAATCCTCAGGACAGGCTCTCCACTGTTGGATGGTGTGTTCAGTCCTTGAGGAAAGTCCCTGAGAAGGAAATGGGGTGGTTCGTGTCATGTTACTGGATCTCATCTAAGTCAGAGTTTGGCAGTGCTGAACGAGCTCATAAGTGATTAGTGTTACAAGACATCATTATAGTCTGGGGCTGTGTGGTGTGGAATGAGGAAGAGAGTGTAAATCTAAACAAGAGATTGTTACGGTACAAGTAGACTTCAGGACAACCTCCTGGGGTATGTGATTAACTCCAATCCCTTAAGACCCGCAAAGCACCAGAGTCACGCATCTTCTATTTAGTGTGATGTGTAATAGTAACTCTTATATGGGTGCCTCACTTCTGATCACCAAGGAAAGGAAGGGCAGACTGGGGATGGATGCTGCAGCTGTGGTGTTAGAGCGAGGCCCTGCCCATGCAGGCAAGCATAGGGTCAGCTTAGAATGAAGCTACCCACAAACAGACATCCCACTGCTGGCTTCTTGTTCCTGCCTGGGAGTCAGTCTGTCTCTAGGCGGGGCAGTATTAACTGAAAGCTACTGACCAGAAAGTTGATTTATTGTGAAAGAGAAAAAAATTAAGGAATTATATTAGAGCCTTCTGAAAAGGCTCTGTGGTGTGTTGCTGTGATTATTATTAGTCACAAGGATTTTTAAACAATGGAGTCATGTCTAAGTTAATACATGGTGAATCACTGTGCGATCATATTATAAATTCTAATGAGTGAGGCTTATATACTTTCCTCCTCTTCTTAGGAGTCTGTTTTCTCTCCAATTAGATACATGTGTGGCTGTAGTCAAATATCTCCATATAATGAAATACACATTTTCACCCTTTCCGATGGCATATTGTTTTATCAATCGTAATGATTTTTATGTGGACAAGAAATAATTTCATCTCTCACTGATTTTTTTCCCATTGATCCTGCTTCCAAGGCTTCCTCTTGAGGAGCAGTCATGTGATCCTTTCATGTCATGTTACTGACATTCACATGTAGACACAATGCAAGAGGATCTACAGGTTTTTCTCTTACGTGCTATGAGGTGAACAATTCTGGCTGGCAATCATTGTTCTTTGATTGTCTCATTTCTCCACCTTGGAAATTTTATTTGGTCCATACTGAGGACATATCCAGTAAAGATAATAATTTTAATGTTTAAGGAATACAAATTTTCCTTTAAAAGTTTTTCTTTAAAAGAAAACAAAAGGAGTGCTAGGGATGTAGCTTTGTATGACTGAGGCCTTGGATTCAAACCCAAATAATGCAAAATGAAGTAGAAGAGGAAAAAGAGGAGAAACAGGACAAGGAGAACTTTGAATTTGGAGAGTCACAGTTTGGCTTCCTGATCATATAATTCTACTTCTAGTCTTACAATTCCAATATCCTAATAACTAGGAAAAGCTCCAGTCAGTCTTTTGCTTACCTCGTCCCCAAATATAGTTGATACAAAGCATTCCCCATCCCCCTGTGCAGTGGGAGGTATGCTTATTCACTGCACAGAGATAGTAGTGCTGATTCCCCAGGGATACTTTATGAAACATGAGGCAATGCTTTTTTATATATTTTTATTGTAAAGATACTGTACACAGGGGTTACAGATTCATGAGTAAGGTAATAAGTACATTTCCTATTGAGCATCACATGTTTTTTAAAATAATAAAAAGGATTTTCTCCAAAGACTCACACAAAGTAGTCTTATTTTTTTTTGTTTCTTTCAGGGGTGCTAGTTTCACAGTCTATCGTGTGTGTGTGTGTGTGTGTGTGTGTGTGTGTGTGTGTGTGTGTGTGTGCGCTAGTCCTGGGACTTGAATTCAGGTCCTAAGCACTGAGCATTTTTGCTCAAGACTAACACTCTACCACTTGAGCTGCAGCTCTATTTCTGGCTGTTTGGAGGTTAATTGAATGTCAGATTCTCACTGACTTTCTCCTGACTTGGCGTGGCTTCAAACCTTCATCGTTAGATCTCAGCTTCTTGAGCAACAGGCTTGAGCCACTGGTGCCAGGCTCTTTTACTTCTTACATCCTACAAGATTGAGAGATTAAAGGCTGGACCTGAGGAGGGAAGATGTCTTTAAAAGGTAGGAAATAATGATGGGGGCAAGGGAGGGTTAGATGCCTCCCATTGGTAAGAAAGGAGGTATACTGTGCTAACATCCCAAGACATCTTCCAGCCCCAATAATCTAGAACTCTGTGATATGAAAATGGGGTAAAAAGTCCTCAGAGGAAAGAGGTAACAAAGAAGCAAACAGAAGGAACATGCACAAATAAATGGCTTTTGCAAACCCCTCAGGATTCTTAAGGTAGATCCAGGAGCCTAGGAATTGCTTTCAATACTTAAAAAAAAATAAATGCAATGAGAGTTGTACATTTACTTAGTGATAGATTATCCACTCATATAATCAAACAATTGGATTTTTCCTTTTAGTAGAAGTAGAAAGACAAGTTACCTTGTAGTTCTGATTTAGGATAATACAGCTATTTGGAAGGCAAGCGAAAGATGATTGTGTAAGACCATGATCACAACTAGTCAGAACGAAGTTAGTGTGAGACCCTATCTAAAAAATTTAAACTAAAAACAAAAAGACTTGAAAGCATGACTCAACTAGTAGAGCACTTGCTTAGAATACGTGAGGCCCTGAGTTCCATTCCCAGTATCACAAATAAAGAAAGATGTCTAGAGAGATAGATAGGTAGCTAGATGACAGATCGATAGATAGATTGATAGATAGATAGATAATCTACCACTTTTCACAGTATGTCATATTGAATTTTTCCTATTTATATTTTCATAATATTTTGAGCTCTAACAAAGTAGGCAGGATATCTGTTTTCATCATTTTATCCATCAAATTCCAGTGTCAACTATAACTAATACTAGGTGCTTTATAAGTACTTGATTATTAATGAGATAAATCAAAGAAAAATATAAAAAGTACAACATATTATAAGTGTTAAAATGCTGCCATGTACAATGTGTTAGAGAAATACAAACCAAGATGAAGATAAGATGCATTATTTAACCTGCATGTGGATGGATAATAGAAGTTGAAGACAAGGTAAAGGAATACTCAAGGCAGAAGAAGATCAAAGACTTTGAAGTATTTCAAAATAAATGCTGAGTAAAATTAATTTGGAAATGTATGTAGAGGCCAGGCAGTATAGATTAGGATAAGGAATTTGTAGAATAACAAGTTTTATAAAATGAGAAAATCCGTTAGCCAGGATTTTTTTCTAGAATAGAAATTCTGTTCACCATATGGAAATACAGAGTGTAGAGTATTTTAGGATTTCCCAGTTATCTTTTCCATATTAATTCCTAACCTAATTTCCTGTGTCCTCATAGATATCATATATAACATCTATTTCTTTTCTTTATTTTTTGTGTAAAAATGCTGTACAGAGAGGTTACAGTTACATCAGTAAGGTAATGAGTACATTGTTACCCCCGCCTTTGTTTTTCTCTTACTATCCCATCCCTCTCAACGTCCCCCACACACCCCTAACATTATAAGGTTCATTTCCAACATAGTGTCTTGTGAGTATCATTGTTGCAATGGATCATCCTGTGTCTTTGTTTCAGCATTTTGTTATTATCCTTCTCCTCTCCAAATGTATATACAAGATGCAAGATACCAAAATCAAATACCGTGAAAACATAGGAGGAAGAACATAGAAATAAAGAAACAAAGAAAAAACAAAAAAATCACATAGTACATATGACCATATAAGATGATGCTACCATGAAATGAAGCCCACGATATGGACACAAAAGGTTCTTCTTTGTTGTTGTTGTTTTTAATGTACTAATTTTTCTTAGTTTATAGAAGACATGTGCTATAGTTCTGTTCTATCTTGGTAAATGTTCCACAAGATGTTGAGGAAAATATGTATATTGCTGTTGTGGGGTTGATTTACAGTAATGTTGAGTTCAGCTGTACCTTTACTGCCTGCTGGACCTATCATGTACTAAATGTTGTACTCTTCTTATTCCTCAAAGATTTTCCTTATTTTTGAAGATGTCCCTCATATTAATAGCATAAATCTACCTTTTTTTGATTGCTATTCTTTGAAGAATAATTTCACTGGATTCAAGCTTTTGTATCCAGGCTTTCTTCAACCATTCCCTCCTTACTCACCAGGCATTTAACAAAAAGTAATTCTTACCTTTATTTTTCTTTAGCTAGAGTGACATTTCTGTCTTCTTCCAAGTATGTCTCTTTTTTTCTTAGCCTTTTTCAGTTAGGACAAAGTGTGTCTACATCTAAAAATTTTGTAATCTATGTTGCTTGATATTATTCAGACCTCATACAACTATGGTGTTTGTCATTAATTTTAGAAAAAAATTCTACATTATTATAGCAAATATTTTTCCACTCCCTACTCATTTTTTTCTTACTAATAGTCCAATTTTGCAGGTATATTTGATCTATTATTATCCCACAGTCTTGGATTCTGGTTTTTTTTTAATAGTCCTTTAGCTGGCACCAGTGGCTCACATCTCTAATCCTAGCTCTTAAGGAGGCTGAGATCTGAAGATCCTGATTTGGAACCAGCCCAAGAGGAAAATCCATGAGAATCTTCTCTCCAGTTAACCACCAAAAAAAAGCTAGCAGTAGAACTGTGGCTCACGTAATAATAGAGCACTAACTTTGAGCAAAAATGGCACAGGCACTGATTTAGAGCCCCAGCCAGGACTTGTAAAAACATGGTTTTTTTGCATTCTACTTTGGAAAATTTCCACTGATATATAACTTCATATTCATTGGTTTTTTTCTTTGCCTCGTTCCAATCCAGTTGATTGGCTATCAGTTATATCTTTGATTTTTATTGGTGTTCTTTATTTCTGTAACTTACCTTTTAGCCTTTCTTGGTGTTTCTGTCTGTCTATATTACCCATCTGGTCTTGCATGCAATACATGTTTATTCTCCTAGAGCCCTTGACATATTAATCATAGTTGTTTTGACTTTCTTGCCTGCATTCAAACATCTGTTATACCTGACTCTAGTTCTTAATGCTTGCTTTGCCTCTTCATATTATTTCTTCTGGTTACTTCCTGACTTTTAGTATACTGTGATAACTAGCATACTTATATCACTAGCATATAGTGATTTTTTTTGAAAGTCTGACATAAGTTTGGATATTAGGGAATGAGATAGATATGCTTGTAATGTGAATTTCTAATGTTAATTTGACTACAAGTTGAGCTGTGTTAATTTTTTGTAGTAGCTATATCTTTTAGGGGCTTCCAAATCATGTGATGTCCTTGCTTCTATATTCTTTGTTGCTCTAATCTATCTCTGTGCACTCCTCTTGTATCTCTTTCTGATGTGTTCAGTGCTATTGGACTGGGACCCCTTGGTTTGATAGTAAAGTATCAAAGAAGAGGAAGCATTCTATAATATTATGACTATATTGGGGTAATTTATTGGGGCTGTAATCCTGGGATGTGACCTACCAGTCCTTCCCCCCACCCACTCCTGTGACTTCAATGAGATAGGAAAGTTAGACAGGTATGGAACTGGTAATTGCCCTCCCTTCCAGGTCAGATATGACTCTGAAAAAAATTCCTTCACTGGATTCAATTCTTCTATGGAGATTACTATGGGCATGTGGACAAATGGTTCCTTTTTCACTCGCTTTGCCCAAAACATAAGGAGCTTTTTCTATGATTGTCATTATAAGATGACAGGGTTCTTAGAAGTCAAGCCCATGAAAGCCCCAACCCCAGGCAATTCATGAAAGTTACATTTCAGTCAGCGGTTCTAGTTCTTTGACCCCAAATAGGCCTGTCTCAGCTCTGTAGTCTCACTGTCTCCCCAAATTTCAGGGAAGTCTACCTTATGACTTAGAATCTCAAATGAATCTCAGGAAAGTTGTTGTCCACTTGACTTTTTTTCTTTTAAGGATAAAAGTGGCAGCTTTCTTCCTTGTGACATGTTGAAGCCAACACCAGAAAGTATACTTCTTTTCATCATGATCTTTATTTTCCTTACTTCAACATCAGGACAAGTCCACTGCAGGTGGTGCATTACATAAAGATTCTACATATATCACAAAGACACATCATCCTTAGACCTGAAACTTTGAAACTACTGCACGAGAGTAAGATAAACATTAGAACTTATAGGAATAAGCAGAAACTACTTGAATAGAGTCTCAGATGTGGACACAACAGATAGGAGAGAGACTCGACAAGTGGGACTACATCAAAATAAAAAGTTTCTGCACAGCTAAAGACACAGTTACTAAACTAAAATGGTAGCCAGCCAACTTGGAAAAGATCTTTACCAGAAATATAACAGAGAAAGGCCTAATATCCAATATATACAAGGAGCTCAAGAAACTAACCTTTACCAAACCTAATAAACCAATCACTAAATGGGAAATGGTGCTAAAGAGAGACCTCTCAGAAGAAGAGATAAGAATGGTAAAGAAACACATGAGGAAATGTTCATCAACCCTGGCCATAAAGGAAATGCAAATCAAAACAATTCTGAAATTCCATCTTTAAGATTGGACAACACTGTAAATTGGAACAACAACAAATGTTTGTGGGGATATGGGGATAAACAAATCCTATTGCATTGTTGGTGGGGATGTAAACTTACACAACCGTTCTGAAAAGCAGCCTGGAGGTTCCTCAAAAAGTTAAACCTAGACCTTCCCTATGACCCAGCCATACCACTCCTGAAAATCATGAGCCAGGGTATGATGAGGACACCTATGCATCCATGTTCATTGCTGCACTATTCACCAGAGCCAAGATATGGAAACAACCCAGATGCTCCACAATAAATGAGGCACCTACATACAATGAAATTCTACACAGCAATTACTAAGATTAATATTATGTCACTTGCAAGGAAATTCACCAAAATTTGTAAGGGAAATCACACACAGTCAGACCAAAAGTGGATACTGTTAGGAGAGACTCACAAAGTCACAACCCCTAAGTTCCTCTTTATATTTATATAAAATAATATACATACTGAAACAAACTCCAAGATGTGAAAACAAAAGACTTTTTTTAGTTTTTAGTTTTTGATGATATTGTCTTCTTTACCTTAGGGAGGGTATGTTCACGTGTATATCTTTAGGAAGGTGAGGGGAAGGCAAAGAACTCAAGAGAAAAAGTAAAAAAGTACAGCAGTAGAGCACTCTGGACACTGATAAAAGTAAACTACACAACTCATGGGTGGAGATGGAAGGGAGGGACTGGAAGAGAGGGAGGCAACAGAAAACACTGTATGAAAAGAATACTCATTACCTTACTCTTATAATTGTAATCCCTCTGTACATCACCTCTATAATAACAATAATGTAAATTTTTAAAAAGACAAAAGTATAAGGATTCATGAACTGCCTTGCTAAATAGCAACTCCTTTGTATAACTACTTAAAGATAATAAAATTCTACTTAAAGATAATAAAATGTTTTAAAGAATGGTACATAAAAGAAAAGGAAAAATCAGTAATTTCTTTCTTACCCTTCCTGAGTAGAAAGTGATTAATCTCCAGAAATGAGGTAGTAGACACAATTAAATTATTCATTTGAGTAGCTATTGCAGCAGGTACATTCCCAAGAGGCTGGGTAATGAGAGTGAGTATGTATTGCATCAGACTCTCCCTGGAAATAAATGCTATTGCTCCTTTCTTCTTTTTATGGAGCTAATCAGTGAACTGGAGATGTGATTTTCATTTTTCTAACAAAAAAATGACCATTGAGCAGACTTTCATTATCTTTGTTTATTCTACTGATCTAGAAATTGTCTATTTATATATTTTACTTATTATATTTTACTATACTTTTAAATTTTTATTTTATTGTCAAGGTATTCAGAGGGCTTACAGTTTCCTATGTAAGATAGTGAGTACATTTATTGTCAAACTTGTTACCCCTCCCTCATCTTCCACTTTCCCTCTCCCCAGTCCTCCCACAAGTTATACAGTTCATTTCCAACATAGTGTCTTGTGAGTATCGATGTTGCTTTGATTTGCCTTTTGTCTTTTGTCTCGCCATTTTGTTGTTCCCCTTCTCTTTCCTAATTCAGAAAATGTACATACAATACCACGGTACAGAATCAAATACAGTGACAACAGGAGATAAACCAAAGGAACAAAACACAAAAGAAAAAGATCACATAGTACATTGTAAACAACAACAGAGTTGGGTGCTGGTGTCTCACACCTATAATTCTATCTACTCAAGAAGTTGAGATCTGAGGATCACTGTTCGAGGCCAGCCCAGTCAGGAAAGTCTGAGAGACTTTTATCTCTAATTAACTACCAGAAAACTGGAAGTGGCACTGTGGTTCAAGTGGTAGAGCACTTGCCTTGAGCTAAAGAGCTTAGGGACAGTGTCTAGGTCCAGAGTTTAAGCCCTATGACCAACAACAACAACAACAAAATCCAAACAAACAAAAAAACAAAGATAAACCTCTCATTTCCATATCTTGGAGTTCATTTCATTTAGCATCATCTTATTTAGTCATATTACATAGCTATTAAGCTATGCTATTCATCTGCTAGGACTATCCCAGACATATACTAACTATTATAAACAAGGGAAAGCATGGGATATGTGTTTCTTTGGGTCTGGCTTACTTCACTTAATATGATTTTTTTTTCCAGGCAGAACTAAGGAAGTAGAAAAACCTTCCATGTTCCAGGATTGCCAAAAGCTATCTACAAATTCAATGCAATATCCATCAATATCCTAGCGTCATTCTTTAATGAAATAGAAGAAATGGGGCTGGGAAGGTGGCTCAGTGGTAGAGCGCTTGCCTTGCATGCTCGAGGCCCTGGGTTTGATTCCTCAGTACCACATAAGCAAAAAGAAAAAAGCCGGAAGTGGTGCTGTGGCTCAAGTGGTAGAGCACTAGCCTTGAGCTGAAGAGCTGAGGGACAGCACCCAGGCCCAGAGATCAGGCCCCACGACTGGAACCCCCCCCCCAAAAAAAAAGAAATAGAAGAAGTAATCTAAAAATTCAAATAATAAAAGACCCTGAATAGCAAAAATAATCCTTAACACAAAGAACAGTGCTGGAGGAATATCAATACCAAACTTCAAACTCTATTACAAAGCTATAGTAATACAAAACCAGCTTGATACTGCCAAAAGAACAGAAGATCAATGAATAGAATGGAAGACCCAGAAAAGAATCTGTAGACCTATGGCTACCTAATCTTTGAAAAGGGAGCCAAAAAAATAGGATGAAAGAAAAATAACCTCTTCAACAAATGGTGCTGGCAAAATTGGTTAATTGTAGAAAACTAAGGTTAGATCCTTATATGTTACCTTACGCCAGAATCAATTCCAAATGGATCAAAGACCTCGAGGTAAAAGCAGATACCCTGAAAACTTTACTATACTTTTGATTTCAAGATATTTTGTTAATTCACAGGCAATGTGAGAAATTGTATAGTGACTCCATGTACTTCCTACAATGGTAAAGTCTTGTAGAACCAAAGAACAGTACCACAACTGAGATACTGACCGTCATATTGTCCAGGCTAAAATCATTTCCATCATTACAAGGATGCCCATTTGTAGTCACATTTGCCTTCCCTTATCTCCCTTCCTTCTGTAACCCTGACAACCACTAACCAGTTCTCTAGTTCTGAAAATTTTAATCCCCAAAACATTGTATATAAATGGATTAAAGTAACATTAATCTTTTGGAAATGGCTTATATGGACCAACAAAACCATCTCATAGAATGAAGGATTCCTTTGATTTAGATACTCAAATGCTGAAGGACTCAGGTTTTTTTTATGTTTGAAGTTATTACAAATAAAAATGCTATAAACATACATGTGAAGGTTTTGTGAGAACATGCATCTTCATTTTTCTGGGATAAGTACCTGAGAGTAAAATTAGTAGGTCCTATTACAGTGGTAACATTCTTGTTGTGGTTTTGTTTGCCTGGTACTGCGGCTTGATCTTAAAGCCTCAAGTTCTCACTTTTTTTTAAAACTCACAGATGATGCTCTACCACTTCAGGTACATCTTCATTTCTGGCAATTTTCTGGTTAATAAGAATCTCTCAGATGTATCTTCCCCTCCTAGCTTTAAACCACAATTCTCAGAGTTCAGCTTCCTTTAAGTAGCTAGGATTATATGTGTGAGCCACCTATGCCTGGCTTGAAATTAGTTTTAAGAAAAGTTATTATTGTCTACAATAACTATCATCTTACATTTCTACCAATATTGTATATGTGATCTAGTTTTTCCTTATTCTCATCAGCATGGAGTGTTGTCATTGTTTATTCTTCATTTTTTGGCAGCACTGGGCTTTGAACTCAGACCCTTGTACTTAGTGAGCAAATGCTCTACCACATGAGCCATACCTCTAGAACTTTCTGCCTTAGTTTTATCTTTCAGATAAGGTCTCTCAACATCTCTGCCAAGAACCAGCATGAGCTTTTGCTCCTCCTTCTCCTGCCTCTGGCCCAGCTGGTGTTACAGGCATGCACCATTACTTCTGAGGTATTTTTGAGACAAGATCCTCCAAACTTTTGGCTCAAATCACAGTCCTACCACATCTGTCTCCTACATAACTGGGGTTAAATTGAACTATCATGCTTAGTTATTGACATTACTTTTTAGTAGAATCATTTTGATAGGTGTATAAAAATATCTCAGTGTCATCTGAATTATCATTTTGCAAATGATTTGATGATGTTAAATATCTTTGCATGTGTTCATTTGCTTCAGTGAAGCAGAAGTAAATACAAAAATTCTTCATGCATGTTGCCCATATTCTGATTTGATTTATGCCTTCCTTCCTTCTTTCCTCCTTCGTCCCTCCCTCCCTTCCTCTCTCCCTCCTCTCTCTCTCCTTTGTGCTGGTCCTGGTGCTTAAACTCAGGGCCTGGGCACTCTCCCTGAGCTTGTTTCTTTTGCTCAAGGCTAGAACTCTACCACTTGAGCACCACTTCTGGCTTTTTTCTGAGTAGTTTGTTGGAGAGAAGAGGCTCCCCAACTTTCTTGCCCCGGCTAGCTTCAAACCACAATCCTCAAATCTCAACCCCCCTGAATAACTAAGATTGCAGGCACAAACTTAGCACCCAGCTTCTTTCTTTTTTAAGTTTTTGAGGGGTTCTTGAAGAAAATTCTAAATAGGTGTGGTCAGTGATTTTCTTTATAACCTCTGTTTATGCCTTTAACAAATATTTTCACAAAATAAAATTTTTAGTTTTGGAGAAATCTGACTTAACTAATGTTTTCTTCTATATTTGCCTCTCTCTTATTGTGATGTCTTTCAATCCCTTTGTGATTTATTATGCTGAGGCCTTTTTTATTGCTGTTGTCTTCATTTTATAGCAATTTTTGATAACGTCCCAGGCACCACATTACATATATCTGACTTTCAGCCTGTGGTAGTGTTATTTTAACAATGCAATAAAATTTAAAGAAATAACTATACCTTCTTTTATTTTCCCCTGCTCACTCCACACTTGTCTTAAATGTTTCCTTTACATACATCTAAAACCACATCACTGCACAGTCAAACACAGTTAAAGCCAATAGAATGACAGTCTAATATATTGAACCCCATTGAACCTCAATTCTCCTTACTGTGTCTTTCTTCTCTCTTCATGTCTCAGATTTCTCTCTGACCATAGTTTTTCTGTTAGGACTTCCTCCTGCCATTTGGGATGATTGTCTACTTGATTTCCCTTCATCTGGGAATGCCTTGATACCCCTTTGTTTCCTACGGATATTTTCACCGTCACAGAACTTTAAGTTAATGGTTATGATCTTTTAGCACTTAAAACATGTACCACTTTTTTCAGGCCTCCAGACTTTCCAATGAGAAAACTTGTTTTCATTTTTCTTTGTCCTAGATGTGGCATCATTTTTCTCTGGCTGTTTTCAAATGGTTTTTAACTGTCTTTTATTTTCATAAACTTACCTACAGCATATCTTGGCATGAATCTTATTGAAGTCCTCCTTTGTGGTACTCTCAGCCTTTTAAATCTGTGGAGTTATTATACCTCTTGCTAAATCTGACAAGTTTTCTCCTATTATTAAGTACTTTTTAGTCCCACCCGATTTCCCTTCTCTTTTGGGGACTTTGATGATGTGAATGTTAATCTTTGTTGGTGTTTTACAGCATCTGGAGGCATTGTCCATTTTGTTTCTCTCTATTTTCCATCTGTTACTCAGATTGGATATTTATTTATTTATTTATTTATTTATTTATTTATTTATTTTTGTCAGTCATGGGGCTTGAACTCTGGGCCTGGGCACTGTCCCTCAGCTCTTCAGCTCAAGGCTAGCACTCTAACACTTGAGCCACAGCACCACTTCCAGTTTTCTAGTGTTTTATTGGAGATAAGAGTCTTATGGACTTTCCTGCCCAGGCTGGCATTGAACTATGATCCTCAGATCTCAGCCTCCTGAGCAGCAGGATTACAGGTGTTAGCCACCGCCACCCAGTGTTCAGATTGGGTAATTTTAACTGTTGCAATGTCCTGGTTTCTTAATCTTCCTCTGTCATTTCTGACCAAAAGTTTCCTTTTGGTTGTTCTTTCAAAATCCTTGGAGTTCAGAAGGCTAAATCATAAAAGTCTACTTGGATGCTGGTAATTCTGGTTTGTATTTGAGCATGTTTTCAGCATTTTGTTATACTGTCTTAAAACTTTTGTCAGATAATTCTAACATATCTGTTGTCTTGGTATGAGTATTTATCAGAAAATTTTCACATTCTTTTTTTTTAAATCTTCCAAGTTCTTGATATAGAGTAACTTTTATTGAAACATGGACATTTATGTGTCATTTCGTGAGACTCTGAATCTAATTTTAATCTCTCTTAACAGCTGGCTCTCTGACACTGCTCTTGCAGGAGAAGGGGAGGATCATCATTTTGCTGCCAGGTGGACATTAACTTCAAGATTCACCAAGGGAAGGAGGTCTATGTTACTGCAAGGTGAGGATGGATGGAAAATCTACTCCTGACAAGGGGTCTACTGACACTATGGATAGGTCTTATTGCCAGCTGACAGGAATTAGAGTCCTAGATCCCTGTGGGGGGTTTTCTTGTTGTGTCTGTCTTTAAAGCACTTCTTTATTCCTTAGTGAATACAGAAATAGAACCACAATAATGAATGTAAGAATATCAACACCATCCAGTATTGAAAATTAAAAAAAAAACTGGAACCTTACTTCATGCTTACACATTAGCACCAAAAGTCAGGCTCGAGAATATTCTTTATATTTATGATAAACTATTTATGATAAACAAAGCTAGAAAAAAAACTTACAGTCCACCAACAAATGTGCATTAATTAGATCTTAGTAGCTTCATATAATAGAATTCTATACAACAGGAAAGGACAATATACATAACCAGCAACATAAGTTTTCATCAATTTTAAAATAATCTTTCCATGTTTCACTTTTAATGTAGTTTTTGTTAAAAAAAATCAAAGTATGTTTCCTGAAATAAGTTAGGGAGAGGAAATGTACCACATTGCAATATGTTTATGCAATTTAAAACACACTCTTACATGCTAATTAACTCCACAGTTTTCAAATATCATACATCTTTAAGATTTTTTTTTTAAACATGATGGTGGGTATTAGGAAAGGAAGAAATTTCAAGTAAGTATTGATGAGAAGTTAGAGACCAGTAATTAAGTAAGTTAAGAATGAGAAGGAGGATTGCAAGGGCTGAAGTTAATGACATTACATGAATAACTCATGCCTGGACTCTATTACTATTACCTCCAAAGTAATAATTACCAAGAAAAGAAGTGCCATCGCAGCCAACCAGCACCAAATATAAGTAACAATGTATCTGAAAACATCACCAAGGACCCTGAAGAGTAGCTACATACCCTTTACCATATTCTTTGAGGATCCCTTTCTTCTCAACATCTCTTCACTCTGTCTTCATACTTGTCCCCAATCCTTCGTTTCTCACAAAAAATGAATGTCCTTCTGGGTCTCTGACTATATATTTCTTAATATTTGAAGAACAAAGTATGGAATGTAGCATGTCTCAGTAACTTTGATAGATTAACCAGTGAATAAAACAAGAATTACACTTATATACATATCTATACTTGATTTTTGTTAACTGTCTTAAGGTAAATTCTCACTCCTTGCTCCATGACCACACAGGAAGTAAGAATAACAGAGTCAGGTGACTCACTAAATAACTGAGTTGAAGAAAATAAAATAACAAAATAAAGCCAGGTGCACCTGTAACCCTTGCTACTGAGAGATTTAAATCAGGAACACTGTAGTTTGACACCAGCTCAGACAGCAAAACCCTATGAGACTCCATTTCAACAGAAGAAGTTGAGTGTAGTATCACAAGTATGACATCCTAGCTAAAAAATAGATGCTTCTGTGGTCCAGCTGCATTACAAATGAGACAACAAGTAAAACTCTATCTCAAAAATAGCCAACACACACACACACACACACACACACACAAAGGCTGGAGGTTTGGCTTAGCAGTAGAGCTCCTATCCAGAAAACATAAAGCTTTGTTTTCAAAATCCCAATACTTCCAAAAAATAATTAATAAAACGAAGTAAATGGTAAAATAAGACAGAATTTTACTTAAAATCTTGGTGTTCACCTCATATATGAGCAGCTGTAATTGTAGACTAAGGAACTTCCCTAAAGTACTGAATGATATGGTTTGTAGATTTTGGCATGTTGGCAGCTAACATTCTGAGAGGAAAGAAGACACAAATTTACAGTCAAAAGCCACAACCAAAGGTCTGCACATCTGATAAACTATCTGATATACTGCACATCTGAGCAACTACCCTTAACTGTTGAAAAGAAAAAAATCTTTTTTGGGGGGGAGGTGTGGGGGTAAACTCTGCAAGAGAAAAAGCAGATGAAACATAGGTATGCTTCCTAAAGGCAGGCTTTGTAGGTACATTTTACTTAGCTATGAAGAGAAGAAAGTTGGCATTTAAGGCTTAAAACCCTGAGTCATCTTTTCCAGGCCAGTTGTCAAGTGCCTGATGGATGGGTCCTGACTGCCAAGTAGGCAGTTGGAGGAACTTAGTGGGGCTCATGAGGCAGAAAGACAAAGCAATCTGTAACCCCATCCTGGAAAACACAGTACTATAGTGAGAATTGTGGAAATTCATTTGCTCTCAGCAAGGTGCTACCAGTGTTGGGAAGATATTTCAAAATGAATGCAAGGCTTTATGGAATAAAAACAACAACAACAACTGTTTGTGGTTCTTTTGCTTTTCTTTTTCTTTCTTTCTTTCCTTTTTTTTGGTTTATTCCCTTCTGTTTCTGTTTTTTATTTCTGTACCCCTTGTCTTGTATATAAGTTTATCTGATTTGGAGAGGGGAAGGAGAAGCACAGAAATGGTGGGACAAAGGGTGAACCAATTCAGCAGTGAAACCCACTAGACACGATGTTGGAAATGAACTATACAACTTTGTGGGAAGGGAAATCGGAGGGGTGAAAAATGAGAGAGACTGAGGGAGGAGGGTGAGTAAGTACACTGTTAAGAAGGAAATGTACTCATTACTGAATCATGTAACTGTAATCCCTCTGCACATCACGTTTACAATAAAAAAGGTTTTTAAACAGAGAGAGGGAGAATAAAGGAAGAAAAGTAAAAAACAAAAAAAGAAAAGAAAAGAAAAAGAAAACAACTTTGAGTGGTATGCACACAATGCAGTTCCTTAGGCTCAATCAAGGTTCGACAAATAAAAACACCAGGAAATGGGAACTTAAAAAGGCTAAGATGAGGTCCAAAGGTGAGTAGACAAATGAGGAGAAGTAGGGAGGAGAATGAAGTTAAAAAAAAAATCAATGCATAGCTTACAAAAATTACGAAAAGTGAGGGAAAGGGTGCGTTTGGAGGGATGGGTGAGAATGTTGGAAGAGGTTATACTGATCAAGACCAGTTGTGTTCATAAACTACTTGGTTGAATGGCAACACCTTTGTACAGATAAATATATCATATTTAATATCTTAATAATATTTATATATATTATATATAGAGAAAGAGAGAACAGCAACTTTTATCTGTTTGCCAGTATTTCTACTGTTTGTTTTAAAAGTCAACTTCTAGAGATAATCCTTTAAGACAGATGCAGTTGAAGCAGGGGCTGGTGGCTCATGCCTATAATCCTAGCTACTGAGGAGGCTGAGAGATGAGGATTGTGGTTCAAAGCCAGCCCAGGCAAGAAAGGCTGTGAGACTCTTTATTTGCAACAAACTACCCAGAAAGAGCCAGAAGTGGTGCTGTGGCTCGGGTAATAGTATGCTAACCTTGAGCAAAAGAAGCTCAGGGACAGCACCCAAGCCTTCAGTTCAAGCCCCAGGACTGACAAAAAAAAAGATGCAGTTGAATAGCCACAACCCTTGACAGGTGGTAAATGCACCCCTGATGTGAGTACTTAGGTCTCAAAACCCCATATACATACAAATCTGATCTTGACTTAAGGTGAACCAGAGCTGACTGTGCCTGTGTGTCTCTCAGAACTCTAAATTCTGACTCTTTTTTTTTAACTGTGTGGCCTATTTAACCCTTTAGTTATGCTTTTCTTCCTCCAGTACCAGTTACAGTTCATGCATAGTGTTTCTTCCAGACAGACCGAGAGCCCATGGACTTTTATAAAACTCACTTAACAGTTACTCAAAGAATTTCTGGAGCTCCAAATGTTCCCTCTTATCAAGCATCTCCTGTGTGATCAGCAGATTTTACTCCCAAAGATACGAGACAGTGGCTTCTTAACAGTAAATCTGAAGGATCCTGCACAAGCAGACCTCAGTGTTGTTCCCAACACACTTGCACCCCAGAGTCTTTCCTTCCCTGTACACTTCCAGAAAAATCCTAGTCGCTCTGAATTCCATTCACTCCTTCCCAATTATTTCCACTTGGTGTGTCCCTCCCTCATGTTCCATGAAGGACTCTTTTTTTTTCTTTTTTGCCATTGCTAGGACTTGAACTCAGGGTCTGGACACTGTCCCTGAGTTTCTTTTGCTCAAGGCTAGCACTCTACCTCTGGAACCACAGCACCACTTCTGACTTTTTCTGAGTAGCTTGTTAGAGATAAGAGTCTCCCAGCCTTTTCCTGCCTGGGCTGGCTTCATACTGATATCCTCTGATCTCAGCCTCCTGAGTAGCTAGGATTATAGGTGTGAGCCATGGGTACCCAGTCATGTAGGACTCTCAGATGACTGTGGTCAGACCTTGTTGTGGAAAGCCTGAGGCTCAGAGACTGAAGGTGTGGGCAAGAATCTCATGAAAAAGGCATAAATTCTGTCTAATTTTATTGCCTCACATACCAAAAGGGTCTCATTGTACTTCTCTTGCCACATTATTCTTCAGGAATAAAGAGATAATGAGTATTTTTGTTTTGGATTTTGATTTTTGCGTTTTGAACTCCAGAGTCCATGTGCACTCTACCATTTAAGCCATGTACCCAGCCCTCTATGCTTTAGTTACTTTTTCACAAAGGGTCTCTTGCTTTTGTCCAGGCAGGCATCCACAGTGGTCTTACCTATCCTTCCCTCGTGAATGGAATTAGAAGCAGGAACCACAACATCCAGCCTGTTCTTTGAAATAGGCTTTAAGTAATTTCTTTTCTTGCTGGATTGACCTTAACCCATACTGTGTGAAGCACAATGGCTTTATCTTGCTAAGTTTTGGTAAAGCTTGATAGAACAACATATACAGAATGTCTGTCTGTAATATATTAGAGATCCAACACATATCAGGTATCACTATTATCAAAAATAAAATTTCCAAACCCTGTAACTTTCTGATTATCTCATTATCTATAATGAGTCTGCTTTACTGGGTATTAAAAAAACCTTCCCTTCCTTGAGACCCTCTCTGTTTGCCAGTTCTCCATCCTTCAGACATTCTGATCATCTTTCACATTTTTTTTCTTGCTGGTCTTCTGTGTACTGAAAGCAGCCTGAGTATCTTTCTACCAGAGATGATTGTGGAAGAAGTCAAGGTCTTTAGAATAAAATCCAGTGTCTGTGTCTAAACTCCTAGCAGAGTGATGTGACAAGATGGGAAACATTTCACACTCATGTCCAGCCATGTTTTCTACAAAAGGTGGTACAGATGGGCTGTAGGAGGCCTTTACAAGCCAATGGACAAGTAAATGAACCAGAAGCACTGACTTCCAGGTCAAGTGAGTGGCATTAGCTTCCTATATACCCCAACACTTGTTGCTGACTTGGTGTTTATCTGTAGCTAGAATGAAATGGACCTTGGAAGGAATCTATAGGAATTGCCTGATTCTGCAATAGATTTGAGACTGAGGATAATTATTTGCAACCTTTTGCTCCAGAATTGACTAGCCTGAAGTAGAAATGAGACCACGCCGGCAGCTATCCTATTATACTGTCATCCCAGCTTCCTCCCATGTAGATCCTGTTGTCCTCTGTGAAGTCTTATCCTGATATGGCTGGTATGCAAGGGGGGCCTCACAGATAGCCATGAAAGCTGAATCCATCACAGAGATATCAGTGCCTCCTCAGGTGACACAAAGAGTCACTGTGGGTCTACCAGCTTCACTGAGCATCAGCACATAGAGACAGGGGATTGTCATGTCCATGGTCCTCCAAACATGGCTACTGATACATCAATGCCCTTCTGGACTCACTCCAGGAATGGCTTTCAGGACAAATGGAAGAGCCTCATCTCTCATCTTCTCATGGCCATCTAGATCCATAAACAGTAATGTCTGTGACCAAATCTATGCTTCAAATGTGTCTCCTTCCAATTTGGCAGTGAGAAATGGATGGCCTGGCCTGGGAAACTGATTTCCCTCTAGCTGACTTTTAAAGTCAACTTGTTCCCACTGTTAGGATCAGTAACAACTTAGTTTAAGTTCCTCCTTTAACACAATGAAAGAGCACCCTCATCTGCACATACTTTACCTTCTCCTTCTGGCCATATATATATATATATATATATATATGATATAAATAAGAGTTCACCTTAGTGTTCCAGTTAAGGTTGAGATTAAGATTAGGGTTAGGAAAAGGGTTAGATTTTGAGTGAAACAAACTTATTTTAGGAAGTAGGAGTCCAATATAAATTAGGATCAATGTAAACTGGAGTAATTTTTTACTACTAGGTTCTATGTCTAATATATATAAGTATTAGGATTAGAGATCAGATTAGCCTTAGGATCAGGAAACAGGAAAGGTTTAGGTTAAAACTAACTAAGTAAAAGAGGCGTAAAATTAGGAGGAATGCAAACTAGAGTAATTTTTGTTACTTTTAGGATTTGGGCACAACCAGAACTAGGTTTAGAATTGAAATGTCAGCCATGGTTAGGGTTAAAAAAAATTAGGAAAAGTGTAAAATGTAGTGCAAAACTGCACCTTAATTTAAGAAATATGAGTTGAATCAAAGTTAGGATGATTGAAAATAATTCTATTTGTATTTTTTATTCAGGTATAATTAGATTTAGTGCATTGTAGGTTCCAGTTTGTGTTTACATTTACTATTAGGAAATGGTAAATTTCCTAATAGAGTCAAACTGAAATTAAAATTTGGAATTATAGCCATGTGCTGGTAGCTCACACCTATAATCCTAACTACTCAGGAGGCTTGAGATCTGAGGATCATAGTTCAAAGGCTACCCAGGCAGGAAAGTCTTATCTCCAATTATTCACAGAAAATGCCAGAGATGGCACTGTGGTAGAATGCTAGTCTTGAGCAAAAAGGAGCTCAGGGATAGTGCCCAGGGCCAGGGTTAAGGCCCCAAGACTGGCACTAAATAAAAATAAAAATTAGAATTACAATTTGAGTAAAAGGATGAATGAAAAATTGTGTATTTGTGTTAATGTTAACATTTAGGTATAATTAGGGTTAGGGTCTTATAAGGGATGGCTTAGGACTGGGTTTAGAAAAATGTATTGTTGGGGCTGGGAAGGTGGTAGAGTGCTTGCCTTGCATGCCTGAGGCCCTGGGTTCGATTCCTCAGTACAACATAAGCAAAAAGAAAAAAGCCAGAAGTGGTGTTGTGGCTCAAGTGGTAGAGCACTAGCCTTGAGCTGAAGAGCTGAGGGACAGCGCCCAGGCCTAGAGTTCAGGCCCACGATCGGACCCCCCAAAAAAAGAAAAATGTATTGTTTAGGGTAAAACTAACTTAAAGAATTTTGAGTCTAGTAAAAGATGGGATGAATGAGATGAACATGATATCTGTGTTATTATTAGGATTGGGATATAATTAGAATTGGGTTATAGTTAGTTTTCCAGGCAGAGTTAAGTTTAGGGTTAGGTTAGAAATGGGTGAAGATTAAGGTCAATCTGAAACAGAATTTTAGAAGTATAGGTCAAGTCAAAGTTAAAATGAATGAAAACTAAGATTCCATTATAATTAGAGTTAGGGTTAGACTCTAGTCGCGTTATGTTTAGAGTTGGGAAAAAGGTAAGGTAAAACTGTAACTTATATTAAGAATTATGAGTCAAGTAAAAGTTAGGATGACTGAAAACTAGAATATTTATTGTACTATTAGTATCTGAGTATAATTAGAACCAGGTGTAGAGTTAGGGTTCTTACATAACTAAGGCCTAAAGATAAGTGATTTATCTTAAGTGGCATTGGTGATCACTCACCAAAACTGGAATTTCCAAGAGACCTGGAATTTCACCTCCTCATCTGCACATACTTTACCTTCTCCTTCTGGCCATACTCACTGGTGTCCTGTTCTTTTCCTTCTTGCACTCTGCTAAAGATGTGTGCATGAGTGTGTGTGATTTGATTAATCTGCCACTCTCACTGGACTCAAGATGCAGGAGAATAGGTTTAAAATGTTTGATTCCTGCCGCATCTGTTTAAAGCATGAAGTAGATGAAGACAAAGATATACTGACAGTGCTACTGGGGACCTTTTATTGCTGTAGTGACTTCAGTTGTTGGGATTCTGTTGTTGGAAATCAGCATTTGTTGTCACCTGTTTTCTTGATGTCTGCTGTTCTAACTGGGGTGAATTGGGATCTTAGTGTGGCTTTGGCTTGCCTTTCCTTAGTGGCTAAGGATGTTGAATATTTCATGTATCTGTTAGCCATTTGGACTTCTGAGAATTGTCTGTTCGATTCATTGGCCCATTTATCACCTGGGTTATTTCTGCATTTTCTGGTAAAAGTTTTCTTCTATTCTGTGGGTTGTCTCTTGAGTTGAGTAATTGTTTGTTTTGATGTGCAAAAACTTTTAAATTTGATGTAGTCTGAGTCATACATTGTTGTTCTTACTTGCTAGGCTTCTGAAGGCATCTGTGCTTCCAAATATGATTGTCTATGTCTGTGTCTTCCAAAGTTTGCTCTATATTTTCCTGTAGTAGTTATAAGGTCTTAAGTCTTTGGTCCAGCTTGAGTCAAAGATGGGGAGTTAGTTTCAGTCTTCTGCACACAGATAACCAGTTTCATGCTATCATTTGTTAAAGAGTCTGGCTTTTCTCCAATATATTCTTTTTTAAAATTTTATATGTTTTTTATTGTAAAAATACTGTACAGAGGGGTTACAGTTACATGAGTAAGGTAATGAGTACATATCCTATGGAGCACTGTTGCCTCCTCCTTTGTTTTTCCCCTACCATTCCTTCCTTTCCCACCTCCCCAGTTACTTCTTCCCTGTCCCCAATATAGTCTCGTCTTCTTTGTCAAAGGCAAGGTGGTTGTGTGGTTGTAGTTGCATGGCTTTATTTCTAGATCTTATGTTCTGTTATATTGGTGTTTGTGTCTGCTTTTGTACCCATACAATGCTGTTTTTGTTGCTGAGGCTCTGTAATTTGAAGTTCTGTATTTTAATACATCCAGCATTACTATGTTTTTTGATACCTCCAGTGTTACTTTTTTTTCACAAGGAGAAAGGAGTCCCTTCCTATACATAGTTGGTGGCAACTAGCATAACCACTATGAAAGTCAGTATAGAGGTGCCTCTAAAACTAAAAATTTACCTACCTTAGCACCTACTTCCATAATGCTCTCTGGACAAAGGGAAGGAAATCAATATATGAGAAAGATACCTGGATGCCTGTGATTTTCACAGCGCTGTTCACAATAGCCTAACTATGGAATTGGCCCAGATGCCCAATAAACTATGCACTGATAAAGAAAATCTGGTGTATATATGTACCATGCAACATTACTCAACTGAAATGATGTCTTTTGCAAGAAAATGAATGGCTCTGGAGATCATTATAGTGCACACAGTAACTCAAGCCCCAAATGCCAAGGACTGCATGTTTCCATTCATTTGTCCTGTGTAGTTCTAAAATGACAATGACAACAATAGTCATAGTAATGTGTCATGAGTATTAAAGAAGATTGTCTAGGAAAGTACCAGAAAGATGAGGTGGGAAGGAGGAATACTGAGGAATAAAGATGATTGAAGGAGAGAGTGAGAAAGAGAGACAGACAGAGGACATAGTGAAACCCACCAAATATTGTTTGAAAAAGAGAGGGAGGTATGGAAGGAATGAGAATTTGATGAAGTGAGTAAATTTGTTCCAAGTGTACTATACACACAAGTATAACCCCTTTATATTACAACTGATAGAACTGAAAAATAAAGGTACTCAAAAACAAAAATAAAATAAAGGCTTATGTTTTTTCCAGCTTTTAATATTTTTGTATATAATTTCATTGTGAAGACACTGTACAGAGGGGTTACAGTTATGTGAGTAAGGTAATTATTACATTTCCTATCAAACAAAGGAGGAGGTAACAATGCTTGAAAGGCTTGTGTTTTGAGGAAAAAAAGGCTATGGATATTTGAGTTGGTAGACGTAGCCAGGAATATGAGAGTCATTAGGGAATTCAGACTAGCACTCTGAATTATTATTGCCAAATGGCAAATAATAGGCTACCACCAGACAGGAGCTTGCAACTGAGGTCTGAGATAAAAGAAATCATAACTTCTTCCCCAAGGTGTGATCTGGCAAGGATAAAGGAAAAGGTGTGTAATTGGCAGGGTCCCAGTAAAAAGAAGGAAGGAGGAAGGAAGGAAGGAGGAAAAATATAGTCTTTGTTATTTTTTTAATTAAAGAATTTTAAGATAACCACAGCATTGAGCCAAGTGCAAATCTCTTACCCAAGTTGCACACCCAGAAATCAGGTCTTGCAAACATTTATACTCCATCAAACCTCGAATGGAATTTTCTATTAGAAAATTGGCAAAAAAAAAAAAAGAAGAAGAAAAAAAGAAAAAGAAAAAAAATTGGCGAGGGAGTTTTGCACTAATGGGGGAGGGGAACGCATCTTGCCACACAGTGGGACTAAATAGTAACGAGGGGGAAGGCAGCCCTGCTCAGCGAGATACCCCGAGGAGCAGGTGCTCCTATTCTATCTGTGCTACCTTAGATCAAAGCTCCATGGGGAAAATCCTATTGCGTACGAGTCAGGGATTCCCTTCTCCTGCTGTCTAATACTGAACCCCACTAGCAGCTTAGTTAAGTCACATCTGATTTGTTATTTTTTTTAACCAGGCATGAAGCAGTTGTATCGGTGGTCCCTCCAGGCCGTGCCATTCAAGGGTTTTCTATCCTTTCAGGTTTGGTTTGGATTTTCACTTCTCCAACTAAACACTCCCAACCCAGAGCGAGTGGGCGATGCCCGGTGCCCACCCGCCCCGTCTCCTCGCGTGGCCGCGCAGCCCCGCCCCAAGCCGCTGCGGGTCTCCTGCCTCTCCCTCCCGCCTGTGAAGGGTGGCAGTCACACTGTGCGATCTCCCCCCCCCCGTACGGTGGCCGTGGGCGGGGCGGGACAGGCTCTGTCCCCGCCCGTGGAGGCACTGGGGAGGTGGGCAGGGCCCAGGGAGGTGGGCAGGGCCCGGGCCGGGAAGGCAGAGGGGCGCACGCCGCCGGCACGCACCCGCACCCGGTAGCATGGATGTCCCCAAGACCCGGAGCTGAGGGGCGCGCCGGGGACCGGGGGGAGCGAGCTCAGAGGAAGGTGAGCCTGCTATTCCTCAGGGGGAGGGTCTCCACACCGTTCCGCGTGGCCACGATGATCCCTCCCAGCGGCACCCGAGAGGACAGCGTGGACGGACTGCCCCGGGAGGCGGCACCGAGCACGGAGCAGCCGCCCTCTCCTGCGTCCACCAGCAGCCTGGAGTCCAAGGTACACGCGCGCGCACGCTTAGCCCAGGGCAGAGCCCAGGTGCTCTCTCCCTGTCCCTGCCACCTCTCCTCCTCCGACCTGGCGCTGGCACGGGGGAGCTAGAAGGTGTCCCTAGCTTTCCCTTGAGACTTGAAGCGTCCGGCAGGACCCATTGCCTACCCTGCTGTTGGACTGGTCCCGGTGGCCCCAAGGCTTTGCGCCACGCTTCTACCCTAGGTGTGCCTGCCAGTCCCGGTGACTCCTGGTTTCTTGGGGCTGACAGGAGGTTTGGCTGTCCTGTGCTTGCAACCTGCTTGTGTGTCCTGAGCTCCTGTTCTGTATGAGGTGGGTAAGGAAAGGGGAAGGATGGAGACAGTCCAGAGACACTCGCAGACAAGCCTGGGCCCACCCTGGGCCAGCAATGGGGTGTCCTATCTGAAGGGTCTCAGAGACCTCATGCCTAACATCATATCCCAATAGTTGAAAATATGCGTTTATATATGCTTGGCAAAGAAAAGCACTGCGTCTGCGAGAAAAGTTGGTGTTCCTCTTGTGGAAGTTAATACTCTTTAGAACTTAACGCTTGCCTTTAAAAGAATCACGCTAACACACTCACACATGCACACACACACACACACACACACACACACACAACCCCGCAGCTCCGTCAACTGTCACTATTTTACTTCCTCTGAAACTTGCGTGGGTGCCAGGCACATGTTTGGAAATGTTGGAAGAGGATCAAGTCAAATGTGGCTGCCAGCAGCCACACGATGCCGAAAGGCAACTCATCGGGGAGCAGAAATCACAACGTGGGGTTACAGTTCTATGGATCCTTTTAAGTACAGAGCCCCTGGCTCTTTGCTCAGAGTTTGCTGTGAAAACCCAAGGCGTTTTTGCCATGTGAGCAGTTCTTGTGTGATGGCAAAGGAAAGAGGGAAACCCCCTCCCCTGGCCCCTAGATGGGATTGAGGCAAGGAAAAAGGCAACATTGTCTCCCTGCAGGCTCATCCCAGGAACCAGTGGCAAAGTTGGGTAGCAAATCACAGCCGACCGTGGTGGGATTTGGTGGGATGTGGGGTCCAGTCTTGTGATATTAGCCATCAAAGATGTTCATCTAACACAAAAAGCTTTGCTTTGCTCCTTCCCACTCTCTCTTTCTCTCTTTCCCTCCTTTTTGCTCCTGCTCTCTCCTATTAATTACTGACTATCTGATCTTGGCATCTTTTCCAAAAGTCAGCTGGAAATGGAGGCGGAACACCCCCTCCCCTCCTCATCTTCCAGGATCCTTGTGAGGAATGTGTGGGATTTCCTAGTTTCCGTCTTGGGGAGGGCTATGGATTCTGCTTCCTCTCTTCTTTCTGAGATGAAGCAAATAATCCCTACTAGTCTGCCTCAGCTCAGCATCCCTGGTGTGCATGCACACTGCAGCCCCCACTCCCCCAGCAAGAGGAGCCCAGTGCTCATCACCAGCCATCAATCCCCAGAAGTGACATGGACATTTCAACAATGATGTAGTACTGTGAGGGAGTGTAGGTCAAAGCAAGACTGAGTGGAATTCAACTTTTGGAGGGGGCCTGCTGCTCTGCAGTAGGTGTGTTCTGGAATAGCCTTAGCATTTGAATAAAAGGCAGCATGGTTCAAACACACACGCTATTTGAATAAAAGGCAGCATGGTTCAAACACACACGCTATTTATAGATGTCCTAATGTAAATTATTTGGCAAAGCAAAACCTTATATGCAACACCCATAATTATTCACCCATTTATCAAACTTATGGTTTCTGATGGATATGAGTTAGTTTTCCTCAAAGTGGTCTGTACTCCTGATGTGTGTTTACACATTCTTCCATTTTCTGTCATGGCTGAGTCACCTTAGTCAGTGGAGATGAACTCTGGAGGGACCCATGAATCCCAGGAAGTAGAACACAGAATAGTGTTCCCCAGTGTGATTTTTTTTCTGGATGTGGTTTTTATGATTGTTTTAATGGGCTCCCTGCCTCCCAAAACAGACCTGAACTGCTGGCATGCAGGAGCATGTAGTCGCAGGGCCTATAGCATGGAAAAGGAGCAGAGAAAAGCTCCAGTCCTTCTAACTAGGAAGGCGCATTGTGGAGCACATTGGTATTTATGAAGCTCTTCTTCCTGAAGAGAAGAACATGGTGGGAATATACTAGCGGCATTGGTAATCTCTCCACCTGACTCTCCTCTGAGGCAGTTTCAATTATCAAAATATGAATATTTCCAAATAAGCCAAAATAAATTTTAAGCATGTCACTACAAGGACAAGTAAGTGAGGTGATGCATATGAGAATTTGCTTGATGTAATCATTGCACATTGGAGACGTATCACATTGCACTCCAGAAGTGGAGTATAATTATGATCTCCCTCAGTTTACAATATAGAAATTAAAAGAAACTCATGGACTAAACATGGTTCAGGCCACTTTCGACATTAAATTCTATCATGAAAGTTTAAAAAGTCTCTTGCAAGACTAGAGATGAGACTCAAGTAGTTAAGGACCAGCCATGAACAAAAAGTAAACAAGAGACTGAGGTTTTGAGTTCAAGCCCGGGTATATTCTGTACTCTCCCTCTCCCCCCTCTCTCCCTCCCACTCTCTCTCCCTCTCTTTCTCCCTCCCTCCTTCTCTCTCCCACACACAAATACTCATACACATACACACACAAGCTAAAAACATTTCAGCTGGGTGCCTGTGGTTCACACCTGTAATCCTAACTACTCAGGAGGCTGAGATCTGGAGATCTGATTCAAAGACAGCTTGGACAGAGAAATCTCTGAGGCTCCATCTCCAATTACCATAGTAAAATGCCAGGCTGTAGGTATGGATTAAGTGGTTAGAGTACCAGCAGGGCATAAGACCCTGGGTTGTAGTCCAAATACCAGCACACAGAGAAAAAAAAGAGTCTTAGAAAACTTTTAAAAGTTACTTTAAAAAAAACTATTTTTCTCTGATTTAAGAGTAAGGAATATTCTGTGAATGTTGGAAAAACCCAAACAAAAATAAAGAAAAAAAACCATCCTTTGGTTCACAATCCAGAGACAAATACTGATAGCATTTTGATCTGTATTTTACATCTTTTTTTCTTGTTTATATTTGCACAGTGGCATTAACACTAGTGAGCACCAATTGAAAGCTTACTGTGAGTCAGGCACAGCCTTAATCTTCATCGTAGAAGAATCTGCCATGATTTCCATGTTACATCTAGGGAAGTGGGAGCTCAGGTACCCAAGCCCAGGAGCTTAGCTACACAAGATCTCATCGTGAGTCTACTGACACAGACAAGAGCAGGGCCCAGGCAGAATGGCTCTGGAACCTAAACCCTTACCCTCCCACAATTATCTTTTTCCTGAACACTGTTGTCCCTTGACCCTGTCGACTGCTATTCTAAGGATTGTACATGCCTCTCATTCACTTGCCACAGTGCTGTGCCTTCTAAAGAAACCCTTAAGAAATCAATCAGACCGTAGACCACTCTCAAGTGAAATGAGCACTAATAACCAACTCTTGGCCAGCTTCTTTGCAATAGTGATTGCTGCTTTTTCTCCTAAAAGTGTATTGATGGAAGGAATTAAATGGAGTATCACAGAATCATCTGGAAAATGGGATTATGACAGACTATCTGGATTAGAGTGTCTATAAAATGTCATAAAATATCTAAAACCTGTATATATAAACTATTAGAGGCATATAAAATACATAAGCTATCTCCAGACCTAAGGTGAGCATATAAAAATGTCTCCAGAAGTTCATTTCTTCTGCAAATTCTTTGAAAGGATAAATAATAAAGTATTAAAATGGGAGACACTACAGATTACCTGTTCTAGGTAGTTTTTAAAATTATGGATCACTGCATTAAAATTATTTTATTATGGAAAATGTCAGTATACACAAAGGAAAAAACAATATAATCATCACATAACATTAGGTCTTTACTGCTCAATTATTTATTTATAGGTAATATTGTTTTACACATTACTATCCCACCAACACACACACGCACACGTGTGCGTGCACCACACACACACACATACACACACACACACACACACACACACACACACACTGCCCTCTCCCCCCCCCTGCCCCCAACAGGAGCATTTTCAAAATTTCCAACCATCAAATCATATCACCCAGAAGTATTTCAAACTAGTTGCACCTCTAAAGGTATCGTTTGGGAAACTTGACAGTGATGCTATTTAAATATAATCCAGGTGGGTTTTTAAATCAAAAGGTCAATATATTCTATCTATATCCTCTCATAGAAGTCACTACCCTTCTCTGGGACCCCATTTCTGATTTGAGAGAGAGAGAAAGAGAGAGAGAGCACTCCATCAATGGTGTTCAGAAAAATATGTGAGCAAACGCACTGCATTATAAGTCATATATAGGAAATGATTTAAAGTATACATTACAACCATAAAGGACATGCATACCCTTCATTATTTAGTCTCTCTATCTTTCCATCTCCTTCTCTTTCCTTCTCCACCTTCTTCTTTCCTCTCTGCGCTCTCTGTTGCTCTATCTCTCAGAAACGGAGTTCGAAAAAGCATAGTGATTTATCTGAGTGGCACAGATAGTTACTTACCCCTAGCCAAGAATCCTTTCTTGGGCTTTGAATATCCCAGTATGATTTTTCTTTCAGCTAGTTCCTGTAAGCACATGTAGCAATGTCATGTAATCTAATTGTGGTTTTTCCTTTCATTAGTTGAGCTGAAAAAGCTGGAAAGCCACTAATGCACCCCACGCCTTTATCTTTCCACTAGCTATTCCAGAAAGGCCATAGCCTAATTTATTTTCTGAGTGCCAGACAGAGATCACTGAACCAAAAAAAAATGTCTTGCTTCACTCTCTCCCTTGTCTCCATAAGCGACTTTTCCCCCATTGACTTTTTGACAGCACAGAAAGCTTTTGATGATCTAATGTGAAGGCTTGATATCGATGCCTTTGACAACACTTATGGACCCGAGGCCCCAGTCTGAGGATGGTGGAGGGATTATAGGCTTTGAGGTCAGATAGATAAGAGTGCAAACCTCTTCTCACCAATTGTCACCACTGAGACAGTGGGCAAGTTGCTTATTGTCTCCCAGCGTGGGCTTCTTCCGCTCTAGAGTGAGGATGCTAACACATGGTTGGCATGGTGACACCTAAGAAGTTGAACACACTTAATGTGCTATAGGTATAAAGCGCTGTTTATTTTCTATTTTTGTTTCAGGATGGGAGACTTCTTCCATGTAGCCAACTCCCAAATGCCATCACTGGAGTATTTTTACAATGGACTTTCAATAGTGTAACAATTTTCTTTCTTTGGACTCCTAGTTATGCTCTCTGACTGCAGTGAGATTTCACGCCAGCTACTTTGCATCCCCTAGACTCACCAAAGTGTGACTTTGTTTTTGTAAGTGTTTTATGAGCCATCCACTGCCTCCAAGGAGTCATAACCATGGCATTCCTACACATCATGGTTCTCACTAAACCTAGACTACTATCTAGCCTAAGCCAAAGCAGTCCAAACCCTGAGTTTGTATCCTAAACATCTGAGAAAGGGTGTTGAATCCTTAAATCAGCAACTATTTAGCAACCACCTGCTTTCTTCCCAGCATTTCCCACGCATGAATATGAAGCTGTTACTGAAAAAGAGGTTAGCCTCTACTCAGGAGAGAGGGGAAATGAAAGGATTGAATTGAATTCAAATCATATGGGGCATCTAGGCTATAATCCTACATCAAAATCTTGGCAAGCAGACAGACATCAGGTTTCCTTGGTGAATTCTGTGCAGCTAAGGTTGAGGAACACTGGTGTAGATTTAAATATTGTAGAATGTCCAAAAAGCAAGATTTAATGTCTCTTACCTTCTTTCCATGCCAACCAAGATACTAGAAAGAATCATTTCCTACTTACACTTCAGTCCAGAGGAGTGTGGGGTTGGCAAAGGGGGCCTGCTTTTCTCTCTTGTTGAAAGTATGGCTCAGAAACATCTACCTCTACAAGGTTGACTATATTCTTATTTAAATTATTTCCATGCTTATAAAAGTAAAATACACTTTGGGTAACTGGGAAGCCCAGAAAATATAAAGAAAGAAAATCCCATTCATCATACATCCTCTCAGCGATCAAGATTATAAAAAGTTTTGCTGTATTATAGATACATTTTCTTTCCTATGAAGAAAATTGTAATGGCATATTCCCAATATGTACTTCCACGTAATCTTCTACATACACCCACATTCTTAACTAAGCAATAATATGAATGTTTAAAACAGTAGAATGTTGCATTCCGTTGTTCTACCAAATCAATTTCACCAGTCTCTTCTGGTTTCAGATGGAACATATTTCCTTAGCTTTCTCCCATTGGAAGCTGAAAAGACATTGCAAGAGAGGGGATACAAGAGAGGGGTGGGTGGATGAAAAAGACAACTAGGGGCAAATATAGGCATAATGTTCAATGTGATAAAGGAAGTGGGAAATGGGAAATGAGTCTGGAGGAAGGAAAGGATGGGCTGGGGAGAATGATAGACAGAGTGACTCTGAACAGGAAGCACTGGATACTTAGATGGACACATTCAATTTTAAAACGTTTATATACTCTGTGAAGTTCAGAATATACAATAATTATATGTTGGCTTTTGGGGGAGAAGGACTTGTTTCTTTTTTTTGTACCAGTCTTAGAACTTGAACTCAGGGCCTGGGCAATGTCCCTGTTTCTTTTGCTCAAGCTAATGCTCTACCACTTGAGCCACAGCTCCATTTCTGGGTTTTGGGGGGGGGGGTAGTTCATTGGAGATAAGAGTCTTACAGACTTTTCTGTCCAGGCTTGCTTCAAACTGCTATCCTCAGATCTCAACTTCCTGAGCAACTAAAAATATCAATATGTACATCCTGATGTGTAAGAATTTATATATTTCTAATTGATCCCATGGGAGACACTAAAGCTGGGTTAAACATTTCTGGGTTATTTTACTTTATTCACCTTATCCCAGTGACCTCAAGAAATGTTCTATTAGCCTTTGTCTTTCTTAACAAACGTTCGTTGAAATGTAAGATCATAATTCCAAATGCTTACCATATTATGATCACAGCTTCTTGAAGTCTGAAACACAATAAATTTTTGATCTGTTTGCATAAATCACAAAGTAGAATGTCATCAGTGCCTCAGATTCTCCCTCATGCACTTAGTCTATTCTACAGAAGGCAATGTTCTTCTAACAGCATAAATGACATTTGCTTGTTTGTGAACTTGTGACAAATGGAATCATACATTATGTACCATTCTAATACCTGGATTCTTCCGTTCAACATGCTGTCATGAGATTCATCTGTGACATGGCACACATTGTTTTTATTTTCATTGCTGTGTAGCATTCCACTGTAGGAACAGAGCATAGTTGAATTACTTTTTATATCTGCCTGTTTTGAGTCATGCTGCTATGAGCATTTTTGTGCATATATTTTGTGTCATATAGGAAGTATTCTGTCAGGGAGATAACTAGGAGCAGCATTAATACTCAGAGTAAGTACCTTCAACTTTTCAAAGTGGCCATATCAATCCATAGCCCCATCGCTAATAGATAACTGTTCAGCTTCTCCATGGGTTACCAATACTTAGGATTGTCTATCTTGCTCATTTTAACTCACTCATGGGTGATTAATGGTATTACAATATGATGTTAAGTTGCATTTTCCTAATGAAGTATATCAGCTGTTGATATATTTAATGGTTCAAACCTGTCCTTTGTGTTTCTATTGGGTTATCTGGTTTTCTTAGCAGGCATTCTTCATTTCTTATAATACAGTTCATTAATTTCCTCCTTCTATGGCTCTGTTTTTCAATGTTGAGCAGAGAACATCAGTGTGTGCACCTCAAAGTCATGAAGGTACCCACCACAGGAATGTACCTTTTACAGGTAGAAATGCAGTCCGTTTGTAATTGCTTTATTGATACGATGTGAAGTAAGGGTCAAAATCTCTTTTTTTAATTTAAGTTTTGTATTCTCTTTAAGTAGTTGTACAAAGAGGTTTCAGTTTGGAATACCAGTTTGTGAGTACAGTGCATCATTCTCCCCATCTCTCCCCACCTCACCCATCCCCTCGAATTACCTCACTCCATTTTCACCCATGTACATTGCCTATTATGTTTACATTCATCTACCCTTTCTCTCTCCATTTGTCTTCAATATTCTTTTTTGACTGAACCACTGTTTTTGCCATCACCACTTTGACTATAGCTATGTGAAGGTTTCTGTCCTGCCCCATAGGTATTCTTGTCTATCTTTGTTCTGGTGTGGCACAGTCTAAGGCAGGGCTTTATTTAAAAGTTAGAGTAAGTCCTGCAAGCTTTAGTCTTCTTTGACTAAACTGATTTTTCAATTCCTCTGGCTCTTTACACTTCTGTGCATTTTAGAATCTCCTAATCAATTTCCCCAAAACCACCTGCTAAGATTTTGATTGGGATTATATTAAATCCATTGGGAGACAATGGATGTGTTTATTATACCAGGTCTCCAGGTAATAGATCTAATTCTAGAGTATCTGCTTTTATCAAGTCCTCTGAAAATAATTGTTATTTTTTTTTAGTTCAGGGGTGCCTAGGACAACTCTTTGTTTCATCGATGTAAATCTCACATTTATTTGAAAGCATGTCTGTGATTATGAATACAAAGGTAAATTATTTTGTTTACTAATTTTGCCACTTTAGGTCTAACCTGAGTTGTGAGCATTTTGCTTCTGGTCCAGTCACTCTTTTTCAGATTGTTTTCTATGTAACAATCATCAAAACAAAATCAGCAGGCCTGTGGCAAAGTATGGATAACATAAGCTCCCCATTGAAACATTTGAAAAGTCTGGTGCATAGTAGTAACCATCACTGCTATCTATCTCTACAACTCTTTATCCCCTGTGGACTCTATTCATTCGACATGAATTCTCTAGTCCCTGTTCCTTCAGACCCTGACAACCACACATCTACTTTCCTTCTCTGTAAGTATGACTACATTCTACAAAAGAATCTGATAGTATTTTTCCTTTTATTTTACCCAATGTCTACAAAGTTTAGCCATGTTGTCCCATATATGAGAATTTCCTCCTTTCTAACAGCTGAACAGTATTTCATCATACGTGTATAAATTTATATTATATATATCATATATCACTTTTTTTAACCCATCCATGTCGGTAAACACTTCTGAGCTGGGTGGGCACAGTCATACCTGACTATAATCCCAGCTATTCGGGAGGCTAAGATTTCAAGTCTGAGACCAGCATAGGTAAAGTTAGCAAGATCTTATCACAAAACTCAAAGGTGAGAGAATGCTTATAAGAGGTCCTGGTGTCAATCCAGTACTGGAGAAAAAAATAGACATTTGTGTTTTGGAGCTACCTTTTTGGCTGTTATGAATATTACTGCTGTGTAAATAGTATACAAGCATGTGTTCTAATCCTTTCCTTTATTTCTTTTGAAGAATTATTGGGTCATATGGTAATTTCATGCTTAATTTTTTGAGGAATTGCTTCCAATTTCTCCACATCTTCACCAACACCTATTATTTTCTAGGTTGGTTTGGTTTTGGGGTTTTGGTTTTTGCTTTTATTATGAGTTTTATTATGAGTTGAAGTGCTATCACATTGTAGGTTAAGCTTCAGTTTCCCTAATGTTTAATTCTAATAACATCTATCTATGTGTGTATTGATACTTTAAAATTTTTTATTTATATTTATATGTATTACAAACATTTATCCAGATCGAATACTTTCCAGTTTTGTTTATTGCATTTCAATATATTATGTATTGTAACACATTATGACGTATTACATGTTACAATCTATTACATTTCAACATTTCCTTTTTCATGGAATGTCCCAAACATAGTTGAATACACATTCTTCCTTTCATTTATATTTAGGAAATGTTCTCCACTCTGAGAGCAGAAAAATACTAATACATATGTTTCTCTAGGGCCTTCCTATATACATTTTATTTTTATCATCTTAATATATCTATAATTTATGTCATTATGAGATATGAAAGAAATCTATTTTTTCCAAATGATTAATCAGTATTTTAAAAATCATTTCTTGAACAATTTATTCTTTCTTCCTTGATTTGAAATGCTACATTTATTATGTAATAGATGGTAATATGTGCTGGCTTCTCATTTAGAGTCATCTGTTATATTCTAATGACTTGTAAATTTATTTTTGCACTTAGATCTCCCCTGTACAGTACTTTTTACATGGCTACTGTGTTTAAACTATTGTAGCTTTATAATACAGTCTGATAATTCATAACACCAACACACTGTTCAGTGTTTTATTATCTATCTATACTTGTTTTGTTTTTCTCTCAGGTTATAATAATACCTTGGTTAAAACACTCTTTGTGCAAGAGAACATTCAAAATCCCTTCTTCTGACTTTTCAAAATATGTAAAACATAATCTCTAACTCTAGTCACCCTACTAAGCAATAGTTCACCAGAACTTCTTATTTCTATACAATTACAATTTTGTACATTGAAGAAATGAGAATAAACATTTGAGAAAGAAGATATGTTTATCTTGATTTAGACTTTATACAATATATACATGTATCAAAATATTATATGCTGTTGCAGAAATATGTGCAATTTTATATATATTTGTATCAGATAAAAATTAAAATTTCCAAAAGAAAAAAATGAATAATATGTTGAAAGTAATTGCACTCAACTTCTAAGATCATTTAATGAAATCTTAGCAATAATGAGACTTCTTATCCAGACATATCATATATTGGCTTAGTTTTCAAACATTTTTTAATATTTCTCCTTGATGCTTGGGAATTTTTAAGTATATGTATCATTTTTATCTATTTATATATGCTATATTTTTATATATTTATATTTTAATTTTATTTTTATTTAATTACATTCATTCACGGAGGAAGGTTTCTTTTATCTGTCTTTTCATTTCTCGTGGATTACCAGTTCATAGCCTTGTGCATTTGGTAATATATATCAATTTCCTACTGCTATTTTAAAAGTCTTTATACTTATATGTATTACAGAATATATATATATATATATATATATATATATATTCTGCTTAATTCTCCATTAATCACTTTCTTAGTATCTGAATCTGTTGGGTTCCTAAACCAAAATACTGAGAACTGTGTGTTTAGTTCACAAACAATAGCAATGCATTTCTCATAGATCTGGAGCTTAGGGAGTTGTGATGCCTGGTGGGCCTGCCTTTCCTCTTGATGCCTTCTATAGCTGCTCCTCTCCTGGAGCCAGGGGCAAGCCAGCTCTGTGGGGCCTCTTTTATATGGACACACACCCATTCACACGGGTTCCTTGCTCATGATCTCCTCATCACCAAAGGCTTTACCTCTTATTACCATCTCGTTGGTTTTGGATTTCCGAACTACTGGAGGGGAATGAGCATTGGGAACATAGCCCTGGATATTTCATATTCCAAGTTACTAGTATGAATCATTTCTTTTATACTTTCTAACTAGTGACAGTTGGCATATAGGAAACTCACGGTTACCACCCATCTCTCTGGAAACCACTAAAACCACACAGAGATATAGCTCATGATGCTCTGAAAGTTCAACATCAAGACAAATCTGCTTCCCGCAATATCCTGTTGTAAAATCCCCCTTCTGCACAAATTCCAAGCTTCCCACTTACGTCCACAATTAAAAGTGAGACTAACTTTTCTGTATTAAAGACAAGTAAGATGCCTGGCCTACTAAAAATATGCCAGGACTGGATACGAAGTAGTTCCAAATGACTCTTTGGCAAGTATTGGAGTAGTCATGTGGTTGGAGTTTGGCCTTTGGCCTCTTTATCTGATGGATAGTATTAATAGATATCCTAATATTAAACTCTTTTGACATTCCTGGAACAAGTCCAACTTGGCCATGAGGATTTTTTTAAATTAACTCCTGAGCTTTCGTTGCCAAGATTTATTATTTTTGCATCCATATACATATAGGAGACTACAATATATCTGTCATTTTTGTGTTCCTGGTAAGACTAATTTAAAGACAATGTCAAGTTTTTGAAGGAAAAAAAAACTGATTGAGAAGATGCTTATGGGTAAGTTGTTTTAATTTCCCTCCGTGGGACAATTTGTAGAAGCCAGAATGAATCTCTTCTTTGAGTGTGTTGGGGGTAAATGTTGCCAATAATATATAAACCTAGCACCTGTCTTAAAATAAAAATGGAAAACATTTTTTCTGTTTTTTTATTCTGTTCTATTTCATTCCAAATTGGCTTGATTCAATTTTGTTAGTTTTTGTTTTGCCAGAAAATTGTCCATCTCATGTAATTCTTCATAACAGCTCTGGATGTTTGTATCAGGAGAGCTATAAGACCTTCCTCCAATCTCAATCTCATCCCATCTGGTCTCAAGAAGACAACTTTGAGGCTTTCATCCCAGAAACACTCCCTTTTGTAGCTCTCTATTTCTGTATAAATTGATCCTTCAGATCTGGATCTGGAATTAGAAGCATTAAACATCAGTACTCAGATCTCTACTTTACCAAGAGAAAGAACCCTCTGTCCCTTCTTCCTAAAACCTTTTGTCTTTTGTATTCCCTCCTATTGCTCCTCTGTATGAATGTGTACTGAACTCTGGGCTCATGCTCTTGTTTGTTTCTTTCTCTCAAGACTGGTTTACCACCATAAGTCCTGCCCTAATCTTTGGTGTGTCAAATGCCCTGGTTTAGACCATAAACACTTCTCCTCTTATAATCTCCTTCCTCTTCCACCTTCTATGCCTATCTCCAACTCCAAGAGCATTTGCAGGACTTTGTCCACATCAGAATGGATCCTGTCCTTTCCAGAATCTCACTTGCAAGCTTGCCACCCCATGCCTGACATCTGGTATCTTTCCAGGCCATTCCCTTTAGCACTGCTGTTCCACTCAAGCATGAATTTTATTATACCAGTAAGTTTTCTCTTCTCTGATCTTTATTTGTTTAAAAACAAAACAACAATAACAACAACAAAAAAAAAAACTCCTCAGAGCCAAACACTGGTGGCTCATACCTGTAACCCTAGTTACTCTGGAGGCTGAATTCTGAAGATCAAGGTACAAAGCCTGTGCAGGCAGGAAAGTCTCTGACACTTGTACAGAGATGGGGCAGATAAATGAAGAAGAGGGGAAGGGAAGAATGAGGTTAAAAATTCAATGTATAGTCTACAAAATTAAGAAGAGTGAGGAAAAGATGGGTAGGGAAGAGATGGTTGAAAGGAGTGATGATCATAAACTGCTTTGTTAAATGGCAACTTCTTTGTATAACTACTTAAAGATAATTTTTAAAAACATGTCATGAGAAAAAAAAATTGGCGAGATCAGACAGAAGGTCTTAGAAGTGGACAGAAAGGCTTAGGTTTGTAAGACAAGGATACAAGTTGCCATTCATGTAATAGTGAAGTCAAAGATGAGTTGGCATGAAGACCACTTGAAGCCAGAGATGTGAGCAATCTCATCTTAAATGACTACAGAGAGGAAATAGGAAGCCAGAGAAAAGAGCAGATGAGAGAAAATGCAGACAGGTACAGAGTCTAGTTCCTACTTGGAGCCAACTCCTCAGAATCAGAAAGGAAAAAAGTTAGAATTCAATCAGGAGGATCTTTACCTGGCTGCTCATCTATTTAAAGTGAACAAGCACTGTAATTTAAGAAAGAATCCAAGATCAGAGCTAAAAATCTCAGTGGAGTGGACAAGAAGTATCAAGAATACCAGCTCTTAATCTCACAGTTTGTAGAATCTCACAGCTTTTCTGTGTTGCTTTCCCTATAAGGGACCCTTTGCCATCAAGACTGATTGTGAGCCCCAATAATCTATATTCAAGTCTACCTGTGAGTCAAGAAGGCAAAGTAGGCCAGCTCCAGCCAATAAGGAAACAGTTGTTTTGGCCTCTATGATACAGGTCATCTCTTTATAAAGCTGAAAACCAGCAAAGGGTCAAGTAAAAAGGTCTTGGACGAGAGTAATTTTCTCTAGTTAGAGAGTTTTTCTGGAAAATATAGCTACATATATGTGTATATATGCACACAATACAAGAAACTTCTCTGATCATCATTTTGATAAAAGTCTTCCTTTCCAAACAAATCTTATTCTAAAAGCACAACTCCCCACCTTGGAGATTAATGACTTTTATGAGATTGCATGGTTGATTTCTTTTACTTCATTTATTTTCCAGCATATATTCAACCAAAATTTCATCAAGCAAAGCATATATGACTTAGATATGCATGCAAAAATCTTAATTATGTATTGAATTTAGCCTTTGCTAGCTTGCTTTTGTATTAGAAAGTCAATCGTTAGACTAGATAGAATTTCTTGTTCCTCAGACGCTGGACCTGATGGGTTATCAGAGAAGCAAGTCGAGTTTTTGTCTTTTGGTGTTTTCTTGTGTTTTGTTTTTATATTTAGTACTTAGTCTGGTAGATCTTTCAGTATTTCATAAGTATTTTCTGGTTGTTGGCTGAATTTCCCATAAGTCATTTGATGTTTCTTAAACCTTGTTTAAAAAGCAAACCTATTAAGCTGAATTCACTGGCACCTGTTCATTTAATAAATGTTGCTGGATAATTATTTTGTGGGTCTGTCAGTTCACTGGTAACCATCTTCAATGACCTTGACTTGGTAATGGACAAGAAATTCCCAAGATCAAGTTTCATTATTGTCAGTTTCTATGGAGTGGATTTTTTTTTTTTTAGCCGCTGTCCAACTTCTATCTCTTCTGTTCAGGAATATGTCCTACACATGAAAGTAATCAGAATAATGTTCTATGAATAAGTTACAGGAAGCAAAAAAAAGGGAAAAATCCAGCTTACAAAATTAAAATATGCTACCTATGATTCTACTCATCAATACAAGAAAGGACCTGATGTAAAACTCTTATTGGACTACAACTCAAACCACTGAATTTTCTCAAATGTGCCTATTTTTAGTCACTGCGAATGCTTTTACTGGATCATCCATGAGCCTGTAATTTCATGGATTTTATGAACTTGTCAAAGGAAGATATATATTCTCTTTCCTTTGTTATTTGTTGATTTCTTCTTATGGTTAAAGTTATTTTGGCAAGGCTTCTTACATAAGCTGTCTGCTTCTAATGACTTTTCCATCTACCAAACTGAAAAAAAAAATCCATAATTGATTTTTTTCTAAATCAATCAGTTTTTTCTAAATCACTTATGTTGGCAATTGTGTTAAACTTGTATATCAGGAGCCTGGAGCAAAATGCCAAGCCATCTACTTTCATGATCCTTCCTGTTTCTTCATTGGACCTTTACTTATAAGTCGGTCCAGAGCCTGATGGGACAGCTTCTCAAAGACCCTGCATCTTGCCCAGGCATCTGTTTTACAGACATTAGATAGCAGCTACAAGACAGAAGGAAACTCATGAAAGCATCAGGTTTGACCATGACCCCACTGGTCAGACTGAAATGCCCCCTGCTAGTACATGAGCATTGTAATAAGACTATATTTTAATGTCATCTACAAAGATACGGTCTTTTTTTAAGTGAAAGCAAAAGAAAGAAGGAAAAGATGGAGAACAGATAGAATGAAGGAGGAAGGGATACAGAGGGAAGGAAGAGAGAGAGGGAGATGGAGGGAGGGTGAAGTAAGGAAGGACATTTCATCTAGGACTGGCCTAAGGATGCCTTCTTCCAGCATATGAGCTGCAGTAGCTGCAAAAAGTATGAATTTTTTTGTTTGTTATCTCTTACCTTATCTTAAACCAGAGCATGCAGTGCATGGAGGGTGTCCTCTCTGGAGAAACAGATGAGGAAGAAAGCAGGTTGAACAAGAATGTGGTCTCACCCAAAGTTTCACTTCAGCCAGGACTCTGGAGCACAAAGCACACACAACGCTGTTTCTGTTTTAAGCAATGTGATTTTTAAACTTTGTAATGGTCAGGTCTGACCTCAGATGGAAAGTCCCATTAGTTGAGGGTAGCTCTGAAAGAGCAGAGATCTGTGAGCCAAAGCAGCTGAGGAATAGGAACAAGGCCTTGGGAGCATATTACTGACCCGTCCTGCTCTCCCAACATATTCACTTTCTGTTTTTCATGCTCCAAAATTTGGAATTTTGTAAATAGTTTTGCTAAAAGATAGAATCAAATCAGTAACCAGGCCTGGTGGCACACACCTCATCCCAGCTCAAAAGGCTGAGATAGAAGGATTTCAAGATCCAGACCAGCCTGGGCTACAAAATGAGGCCCTTTTTCAAGAAACAGAGATAAAATAAATAAGCTTAGTATAGGCTGATAGACCCCTCCTTGACAGAAAGTGTATATCTACTCTGCAAATGAGGTAGTCACACAACTAATTGTTTACCCACAGTTATTTGGAGGACAGGCTGTTCTGCAGACATTCCCTGGCTATAGCTTCTGGCACTGCACAGGTAGCCAGAATTACTATGGGCCATCCACAGCATGAGCCAGCCATTTGCCATATATTTCTAGTATATTTCTTATGTTCAGCACATACACACACACACACACACACACCATGAACAAAGCCTGAGAGTTGCTTTCTTTCCAAAACCTTGCAGAAGGGTACCTTAGGGACCATGACAGAAAATAGCAAGTGTGTCAGGTTGGAGATACAGTTAGAAATGCCACAGGGGATCCAAGGGAGCCCCCACCAGCTGCTGCTGTAGGAACTTGAGCCGCAGTCATGCTGTGAATGCTCAAGTCATGACTGGCCAGAGCTCCTCAGGTTGCTATCCTCAGGAACCTGATTCTTCTTTGCCTACTGGAAAGACAGCAACATAGATTCTTGAATTGGATCACAGTATGCATGACCAGCTGCATCCTTTGTAGGGCCTAATGCATAGGAAATACCTCCTTGGTCACGTGGTTTGTTTTTTAAGTTTACATGACAGTCACAGCAATGAACATTAAACCAAGCTCAAGGTCCATTAAATACAAGGCCTGTGCATCAGCCCAATCCCCATGGGATAGCTTAGCAGAGGAAAAAAGGGGCAGGGGAGGTGGGAATGGGAGGAAAAGGATGGCCATTTCATTTGGGCATGCTGGACAAAGTGATGGAGGTACATCATTTTCTTTAGTACTCTTTGCACAGAAGAGGCTGAGGCTCGGGACATTAAAGCAGGAGGGACATTGCCTTGCTGCATTCACCTGGCTGATGCTTATTCACATTGAGATTCACTTCTGAACCTCAGACCCTGTTTGTTAACATTTTCACATCCACATTACAATAAAGGCTTGTAGGGGTACATTCATAGCTGTTTTCAAAATATTTTCACTGCAAGGCCAAAGAGTGAGTAAACATTTGATAACAAGTGCTTTTTGGGGGGGTTGTGTGTGTGGCCATGTGTCTGTGTCTGTGTCTATGTGTACTTAGTTTGTGTTTGTTTGTGCTCATCCTAGCCAGGGCTTGAACTCAGGACTTGGGTACTCCCCCTGAGTTTTTTGTTCAGTGTCTGTGACTGGGATGATGATGATGATAAGAAATGTAAATGTAAGATAAAGAAGGAAAGTGAAAGGACAGAGGGGAAAGGGAACAGTGGGTACTAAGAGAGAAAAAAGAGACAACAGGGAGAAGGGAAGAAAGGAAGCATGTCCTGGCCAGTTTTTACAGGTCATTTTACAAAGCTTGTTTTATTTAACTTCACAACAACCTTCTCAAACAGGTTCTGCTTTTACGACCACTTTGTAGATGCAGAACAAGAAGCTTAAGTTCCATAAACTGCTGACGGCTGAAGGCCCAGGGTTTATACAAAGAACCTATAATGTTAACCTAGGAAGACACTCAAAATATACTCTGGGGCAAGCCAGAGGAGCAGATTCCAAGATGATCCCAGACTTTGTAAATCATAACTGCAAGAAAATAACAAAAATTAGTCAGCTCTACTCAAGAATAACAAGGAGAGTGAATGAAAGCATCTAAATCCTTTATTTATTGGTATTTATAGAGGTCTTCTATCTGCTTATATGGGTTTCTTTGTTCCTTTCCTTTTCTTTTTTTTCCTTTTTTTTCTTTTGATGCCATTCCTTGGGTTTGAACTCAGGGCAAGAACAGTCACTAAGCCTTTGTGTGTGTGTGTGGGGGGGGGGGTTGTGGGGCCTGAACTCAGCCTGGGTACTGTCCCTCAGCTCTTCAGCTCAAGGCTAGCGCTCTACCACTTGAGCCACAGCTCCACTCCTGACTTTTTCTGCTTATGTGGTGCTGAGGAATCGAATCCAGGGCCTCATGCATGCAAGGCAAGCTGTCCACCACTGAGCCACCTTCTCAGCCCTCACTAAGCCTTTTTATTAAGCACTGGCACTCTACCCCTTGAGCCACAGTTCCATTTCCAACTTTTTGGTGGTTAATTGGAGATAATCTCATGAAAATTCCTACCTGGGCTGGCTTCAAACTCAGATCTCAGCCTCCTGAGTAGCAAAGATTACAAGCAATGAGCCACCAGCCTGCCTACACATTTCTACCCATATTTCCCAAAGTTAAGCCTGTGCCAGTCTCTCAACTCAAATGATTCCATTTAGAGCCTTCCCGCAGAAGACTCTCACCCCAGCTATGTTGAAGGCAAAGCTAGTGGTTCACTGTTAGGTATGAATAGACAACTAAAGCCTGAATGCAAAGGGCACCTTGCATACACCAAACAACCAACCTAGAGAAAAGAGAAGTAATACATGGAGTACTCATAACTAACTGCAAACTTTTAGAGAGATTCAAGAATTGGGACCATACCAAAAAACTGGCTTCAATTTCTTTTTAAGGAAATCAACAACCAATCTGTGAATTTTTAGAAAAAAAAAAAACTTCTATCTAACTTTTCGTGTATTGATTAACAAACAATTTTTTTTTTTTGGTCGGCCATGGGGCTTGAACTCTGGGCCTGAGCGCTGTCCCTCAGCTCTTCAGCTCTACCACTTGAGCTACAGCACCACTTCTGGTTTTCTGGTGGTTTTATTGGAGACAGGAGTTTCACGGTCTCTCCTGCAATCCTCAGATCTCAGCCTCCTGAGTAACTAGGATTACAGGCGTGAGCCACCAGCACCCGGCTTAACAAACAATTTTTAAGTAGTCAGTTCAAGGTCTGAAAAAATGGACAAATTTGAAGACTGAATCTCTGAAATGAAAGATAAAGTAAAGATCACCTAACAAATATGATATAGGATAAAGAATATATAAAAGGATTCCATTGTGTATATGTATGCCACATTTTCTTGATCCATTCATCTACTGGGTGGTATATCTACACAATGGAATTCTATGCTTCCATCAGAATGACATCACCCCATTCATAAGGAAGTGGAAAGGGTTGGGAAAAAAATCATATTAAGTGAAGTAAGCCAGACATAGGGTCCGTGGTTTCTCTCATTTGTAATAATTAGTATATGTCTAGGACGTCTAGTCCTAGCAGAAGTTCACAATAGCTCAATAGCTATGTACATATGACCATATAAAATGATGCTAATCAAAATGAACTCCAAGATTTGTTGTTGTTGTTGTTGTTGTTGTACTGTGTGAAGTTATTTCTTTTTCTCTCATTTTTTCCTTTTTTCTTTTCCTTTGTTTTATCCCCTGATGTCACTGTTTTTTATTTTCATACCCTATATGTGTGTGTGTGTGTGTGTGTGTGTGTGTGTGTGTGTGTGTGTTTGTATATATGTTTATCAGATTTGAGGAAGGGAAGGAGAATAACAAAATGGTGAGACAAAGGACAAAGGGTGAACAAACAGTGATATTCACAGATACCATGTTGGAAATGAACTTTACAACTTGGGGGGGGGTTGGGGGAGAGGGAAAGTGGGAGGAAAACGAGAGCTGGGGTGGCAATGTTTGACAGAAATGTTCTCATTGCCTTACTTATGTAACTGTAACCCCTCTGTAAAACCTTCACAATAAATTAAATATATATATATATACATATATATATGTATATATATATATATATAAGGGAAGGTTCTGGACATATTAAAATAGCTATAGTCAACTAGTCATCTCCACTGAAACAAAATGCCTAAAACAGAGATGAGCAGATAAGGAAAGAGAAATAACAAAATTAAGAAAACAAAATTCAAACAGGAAAAATACCAGCAAAAGAAAATTGGATTTATGTGTTCCGTTATAAAAGGGCTCAATACGTACCAAGCAATTTAAGGACAACTATAGAATGAACAATGAATTTGAAAGCAACCCTAGCAGAGCACAGTAACATTTGTAACGGAAAGGATAGGGAATTTTTCTCAAAGGTCACCAGAAATTAAGAAATAAATGACCTTCTCATTATGAGAATCAGAGAGGCAACAGACAGAGACAAAGTCAAGGGCCTCAGCATTTAACATTTCGAATAGAAAGTGTGCTCAGTCTGGAGCCCAATATCAAATCACTTGGATGGTTCTGAGGGAGAAAGTACATTGGTACAAATTAAACCCTGGGAAAAGCATTTCAAAGATGTTGTATTAGAAATATGTCTCCTTGGTCTCAGAACCAAGGAGAATAAGAGCAAAAGCAGCTCAGAATATATAAGAAAATGTAATTCCCTACTTCAATAAAAAAGTCTACAGTGATTCCAAGAATTCAGTTCGAATTTCTGATGATGAAAATATTCCCAATAAACTAGGATTTATTCACTTACAGTAAGAATACACCAGAAATGTAGCCATTAATCACAAGTCTTGGAACGTGAAAAATGAGATAAAAGGCATTCTTGCCCATGTTGCCCAAAGTTGTTCTAGAAATCTCACCACAGGAAGAGATAAGCATGCACCTGTATTGTAGACAGACATTATTATCAGCTTATATGGAAGTCTTTTAAAGTAATCAATTGTAACTTTTATGACTAATAAGACAACTCCATATGCTCTGATTGCAAATTACATTGTTTCTTTGCACCAACAACAGTAACTCTGGCACCCCTAAGAATATCTCTAACAAGAAATACGTAGGTCTAACAAGAAGAAATGGGCAAACATTACATTAGAAAGAATATGAAAAAAGTAGAGAGACATGGAAATTTTTAGAAAAGTAGACTTACATGACATAGTTGCCAATCCACCATAAATAAAGTTTTAATGAAATTCAACCACACTCATTCGCTTACTTACTGTTAATCTAAGGCTGCTATCACATGACAATGCAGAATAGAATATGAGTGACCTCAGAGCTTAAAATCATTTCTATTTGAATTCTTACAGAAACAAAATTGCCAGCTCATGCTGTGTGGTCATGTGCATCAGATCAACATAGAATTGTAGATGAATGGTCAAAAACATAATGTCCAGATAAATGAGTCACACAGACTTGAGCTTGAATCTTGGCTATTCCAGTAAAGTTATGATCTTTGAAACATTAACTGCTCCAAGCTCAGGTCCCTCCCCAATAAAATGGGACTCATACTACTTCCTTTTCAAGACTGTGGTAAGATTTACGTGAGGGCACATTAGCCAAGACAAGCACAGTACTCTGATGCACATGGTGTGTTCATTCAAACAGGTGTATGATATTTTAAGGAGAACAAGAGCTGAACTGCATTCCACTTAACTCTCTGAGTGAACTAGATGATAGCAAACAAACCAAACATCTACATCCCTGCCAGAAGTTCAAGGCCTGCTGCATAAATGTGGCAGATATGCTGATGGTTCTCAGAGGTGTCATGTTCTGTATTGCTGGCTTGGATTCTAATTAATTAGAGCAAGCCAGATACCATAAATGAGGAGTGCTGTGACTTGGAGGTGACAGCTAATCTGTCATAGCTCTTCCAAATTCCATTTCATTAGCAGGTGTAGTCTTGCTACAGGCCAGCTCCAGAACACCAGAGCCACAATTCCAGATCCAGATTTACAGTCTCTGTGAATTTGGTGGAGCCTTTTGCTTCTTGATATGAAATCCCTCACTAAAGTCCCTGTGCTTAGTGTGGGTAACACCCTAGTGTAGGTAAAACACAGATCTATTTATTTTTGGTTTCTGTGGGTCAGGCGTATGGGTAAAGGTAGGTGGCTCCTCTGCTTAGCATCCCTAGGAAGCTGAACCTGTGATGTCAGCCAAGGATGCAATCTTACATGAAGCTTTAGGAACTCTTCCCAACTCACTGGTTGCAGAAAGAACTCGTTTCCTTGCAGCTGTATGGCTGAAGTTGCCATTTTCATGCTAGTCAAGTCCAGGGAAACTCTCAGTATCTAGAGGCCACTTCAGGTCCTTACTATGTCCCCCTGCCTCCTGACCCTGCTCCTGGCACATAAAGTTGTCAGTCTGTAAGACCGACAGCATAGTTGCACTCTAGTCTTCTTGGATTGAATCCTGTACAACTAACAATCCCAGCGACTTACTCTTAAGATGGGGTGTGAATAGGGTATGAGCGTCTATCATACGATGTAATCTAGTCAGTGGAGTATGAGCCTATCATGATGTCAGTGAAGTCTGAGCCTATCTATCATATGAGTTAGCCTAGTCAATGCATATGAGCCTATCAATCAAATGCACAACTCCTGCCTTTGGGACAGTGTGTACCTCTTCTCCCAAGTCTTCTCTTAGTCTTCCTCCGTCTTTTCTCCTCCTTTTACCATTAGTCTAGTCGTGATCATTCTCCACCAGGGGTCTCTGTGTGCTTAAAAACCCTATTGTCTGTCCTATAACCATTTATTTCACTTTCGATTTTTGAAATTAATTGATAATATTACTCTGGTAGCCAACCCTTCTCTGTAGCGAATTGTCAATCCAAGCATCAAAGAGGAAAATCCTGATTGGTCTAAAAATCAAATAGAATGACTTCATTCTCTTGCCACTAAGTGCCCCAGAAAGGTTGTTATTTACAATTCTGGCCATTGAGAACTAAGGAATTCTAATGGTGAGCAGATATGGAGGAATGTTCCATCACTCTTCTGCTGTTGAATATTTGTATGTAGGCAGACATTTTTTTGGACCATGAGTTAAACCAGCTTTAAGTCAGGGAAAAATGATTAAAAGAACCAAGTCCTTAGTGATATTAGTCTGTTTTACTGAATTCACCTTTCCTAGAGTCATCTTCTTAGGACCGAGTTCTTCATGGCACCATGGTATCATTGTTCAAGCCAGGTTGAAAATGAATTTCCTAATCCTTGCCATTTTAGTCACATAAATGATTGTATGTACATATTAATCTTCTATTGTGGCACCCATCATGGTACACAATGAAACATAGACAAAATACTGTGATTCCATTGTTTTACCTACCATATAGGAGATGTTAATAATGATGATCATGATGGGGGGTCCAGTTGTGGGGCCTGAACTCTCGGCCTGGGGACTGCCCCTCAGCTCTTCAGCTCAAGGCTAGCGCTCTACCACTTGAGCCACAGTGCCACTTCTGGCTTTTTTCTTTTTGCTTATGTGGTGCTGAGGAATCAAACCCAGGGCCTCAGGCATGCAAGGCAAGCGCTCTACCACTGAGCCACCTTCCCAACCCAAAGATGATCATGATAATGTCAATAGTAATAATGATGACAACAATAGACAAGAACTGCTTCTGGCCATAGAATAACGTCAGCATCACCAGTAAGAAATTGGCTAAGTCCATCACCCCTCATTTTACTGAACAGCTTCTAGATGAATAAAAGCATAGGACTGATAGATGTCTGGAGCCTTTTAGGTTGTTTATTTTGAAAGAAAGTATGCCAGTGACCAACTTTAAGGAGCTATTAAAGATTTTTATATTAAGACTTTGTGTGTATCTAGAAAGCCTTTGTACTTCCTAAGCGGGGACTCTACCACTTGAGCCACTCCCAACTCAGTTTGCTTATAGTTATTTTTCAAATAGGATCTCATATTACGCCTTGGCTAGTCTGGTGCCCAATCTTACATTTCCCACATGGCTGATATGACCAGAGCATATTCCTGCACCTAGTTTGTTTTATTGATTGAGATCTGGATCTCAAAGACTTTTTTCCTGGGCCAGCCTCAAACCACAATCCTCTTGATCACTGCCTGCAAAGGAGCTTAAACTCTCTCTCTCTCCTGGGGAGTATGAAGAGCATGATTAAGTGAACCTTTCTAATCCAAATCAGAGAAGCAGAATATTCCAAATAAGCATGCAAATCAAGCTTTAAGGAGGCAAATAAAGCGCATGCTTAATCTCCATGATAGTTGCACCAACCTGTCAAGGTTCCCAATATAAAATGAGATCTCAGTGCTGTTGTTTTGTTTTTGCCTTAAACATGAAACCCGGAAATATAGATGATGTAAACTGATATCCTGGAACCAAAAAACCAATTGTGTCCATCAAAGCTTAGTTTGTAGTTGTAAGAACAAGACATCTGGTTCAATACAGTGATTATGACTTGAAAGTTTCCATGTACCTACCAAACCCATCCATGTGCATCTCAGGGAAAAAGAAATAGAGAAGGCAAGTCATGCTTTAAGTGACTAAGGCAAAATACTTCAGGTAAATGGATACATAAAACCAAACAGAATAGACATTTAACTGGTAGAGTCTGTAGAACCTGGACGTGGTACATTTCTCTTTTATACAAATCAATACACGTACCAGATAAAACTAGGGCATTGTACAAACCTCAAGAGGAGTCGTATTGCTTGCGATAGATTAGCAGGGAGTCTCCAAAAGAATTTACTTTTTCCTTCACTTTAGAAGGTGTATGGAAATGAGAATCAGAGCTAAGGATCATCCCCAGTGGTCTATTTTTAGAGAAAATGATTCGCTAAGGATATTTGTCACTCATTCTAGGGGAAAGCAGGCTGTGAGCCATGGCAGGCCTTGGGTAACAGCCAGCCCTTCAAAGAAAGAGAAAATAATCTCTCCATTCTTAAAAATGCACTTTTGAAAAAGCAACGTTATCACATACAAAGGCAGAAGAGACAGGTAGTGAGGGAATGAGAGATTTTCAGTATATATACATGTGCATTTATGATGAATGCCGATGTGCTAGTTGGTTTGCTTGTAAGCTTATCAATCAGTGCATGACTGTGCAGATGTGATCAGTGGGTTATGTGTGTCTCTATTGCACAATTTTGTGAATATAAAATAATCAGTTAATACTTATGGGATTGATGCCATGTCCCAGACTGTATGGAGAGGTTTATGAGGATTATCTCTTTGAATTATCTCAATGGCCTACATTTTCCTTTCACATATTGCTTAATAGAGCTATTAGGAATTAAAACCAGGATTCAGATCCAGGCAGCTGTAACCACCTACAAGAATTGACTCTCCAGGGCCCTATGTCACTTACCACATTGCACAATAACCATGTTTGTGTGTCTGTTTATATGCTTTTGATTTGTCTTGGAGAAATTTTTTATTAAATAAGTTTTTTATTGTGAAAATACTGTACAGAGGTGTTGCAGTTACATGAGCAAGGTAATGAGTACATTTTTTTTATCCAGCATTGTTGCCTCCTCCTTTGTTTTTCCCCTACCATCCCGTCCCTCATCTTGGAGAAAATCTTAAAGCACATCAGTTCCTTTGATTTTCTACATTAAGTCAGTACTTCACTCAGGCTGATAATTAACCAAACAAACACAGATATGTGTTTTGTAACACATTGATGTGTTCAACAAACTGAGATTGAAAAATTAAAATCTTAGGGAGAAGTAATTCCTGATTGATCTTTGTCTTCATCTAAAAATATGTCTTTTAATCCCTACAGTTCACTCTGATGCCTTGTCCTATGGCCTCAGGCTTAGGGAAACAATTAAGTGTGATGTTTAAGACTGTATATCAAGTGAATTTGAACTCTCCTTACTCCACATCTTCACATGGATGTCTACTAGACTCTTCAAAGTCAACCATAAAAAAATAATTGCATATTATCTGTCCCTGATATGTGTGAGATGGCTCTTCACACTGCCATCTCAGTAAATGGCCTTTCTTCCAATGACAACAGAACAAGTCAGAAACCATGGACTCACCCTTCACTACTCACTGTTTTCTTACACTGTGGGCTATAACTTCAACAGATGCTAAGAACACATCATTTCTTACCATTTTCACACCATAACCCTGGTTTGAACATTATCTTTTCTATAGATGTAATTGTCCTTTCTCCACACATAAGTCAGTATGATCTTCTTAACAGCAAGCTCACTCAAAATCAAGCAGTGACTTTCCATCACACTGAGGTCTCTGAGGTCCAGACTCTGCATATCATCTTCATCCTCATCCTTTGCCCCTTTCCCACCCTATCAGTGAACCCTAATCATCAATATGTTTAAGTTCATTGATACTTCTCAAACACACAGAACACCTGCTATCCTTGGGAGAAAAGGGAAGGTGCTGGTGCGAGGTATTCCCAAGTGGCTCTTCAAAGAGAAGCTGGGTGCCTTGTCTCATACCTAAAATCCTAACTACTCAGGAGCTGAGATCTGAGGACTTCAGTTCAATGCCAGCCCAGGCAGAAAAGTCTGTGAGATTCTTATCTCCAATTAGCTACCAAAAGCTAAAAATGGAGTTGGAGGTTAGGTGATAGATTGATAGCCTTGAAAAGAAAAATAAAGCTCAGGGACAGCACCTAGACCCAGCACATCACACCACACACACACACACACACACACACACACACACACACACACACACACACACAATATAGACTTAGAAAAGACAGACAGGATTCCTAACATCATGAGCAGTAAGACTACAGTAGCTCAGCCCAAAAGAGAGTGCCTCTCCAGAAAGAGATCTTCAAGAGACAGTGACAAGTGGTCCCCAAACATCCACTAGACCAAAGAATGTAAGCCCTGATACAGCACACAAATCTTGTCAGGAAGAGACCTTGGTAGATGCATTTTGGAGTCTTGAGAGACTAGGACCGGAGTCCCAATTTTACCATTTCTCATATTTCAAAATTTTTCATTAATTACTTTCTTATAATACTAATTTAGGTTTATCCAAAAATGAGAGTGTGTCATATGTAAATGACAATTTGGGATATACAGTATCCAAAAATCCTAACTTACAATAATTGAAGAAAGTATGGATTTATTTTCTCACACAGAAAGACATGTGAGGGTAAAGAATAAATGGCTGGTTGAACTCAGCTACTTACTGAAGTTTCAAGATCTTACTTTGCTCTGTTGCTTTAGGCTAGTCGTCTTCTTCTCCTCTTCCTCTTCTTCCTCCTCTTCTTTCTTCTTCCTTCTTCTTTATTTTAGACAGGGTCTGGCTAAGAAGGCCAGGCTGAGATTACAGGTATGAGACACCACACCCTGCTGCAGACTTTTCCCTCTGGCTTATGCTTTGTCTTGGGAAAGGGCTACTCTAGCTGTAGGCATTATGCCAAGACAAGAAGGGAAGAGAGAAAGGGAGGACTAACCAAGTCTTCTCTATCAGGAAAGCAAAAATCTCTGGAGAAATCTGCATTAGGTATACATTTCATTGGCCAGAGTTGTGTCGTACTGGCTATTCCTTGCTGTAGGGAAAGCTGAACAGGCTGCTCAAAACAAAATTAAGGTTTTATAAAGAAAATAGAAATAATAAGGAATGATATAGAATATGAAAATTGTAAATTTTAATAAACATTAGCCACTGTAAGCACTAGTACTAGCATGATAAATTCCTGATAAATTCTTACAAAAAATTTATAATTCCACTTGTTGGTTGGTAAGAGTGCCTTTTCTTGTGTACTTTAACTCATATTTCTTGCAATTAATTTTTAAGCGTTTATCAATTTCATGGGCAAAAATAACACTCAAATTTTAAAACAACTTACAGCTTATTAATTATCAGTAGGGTTAAATATTTTTATGTTTCTAAGCTGATGTATGCAGCCCAATAGATTTATAAAATTTCTCTGCCATTTGTATAGTACATATGTTTTTAAATTTTTATTGTAAAGGTGATATGCAGAAGGGTTACAGTTATATAACTTAAGTAATTAGTAAATTTCTTTTGGACAGCATCACACCTCATTTTGTCCCAGTTTTTTTCTCCAGATCCCCCTCTCCTACAAGTTGTAAAGTTCATTTCCGACATAATGTCTAGTGAATATCACTGCTGAATTAGTTCACACTTTGTCCCATCATTTTTGTGCTTCCCCTTCCCATCTCCAAATCAAACAGAAGACAAAATGTACAGAAGTCAAAATAGCAACAAAAGGGAAAAAAAACAGGGGGGAAAAAGAACCACAAAAAGTAAAATAAAAAACCTTGTTTCCATTTCTTAGACTTCATATCAATAAGCATTATTTTATACAATCATATGTAGATAGTTATTAAGCCTTTGTGATCTTCTCCTAAGAATATACTCCTTTAGTCTCACTGTGTGAATATTTAAATTCCTATTTAATCCATCATGTCCAAGTATAATTTTTTCTTTTGCTACCCATTGTTTACTTATAGATTTATAGGCACATTCTAATTATTACAAAAGAGGTAAACTATGCAACCTATGTTTTTTGGGTCTGGTTTACGTCTCAATATAAAAGAACTATAAATTTAAAAATATTTGACCAACCAAATCTCCGACCAGATATCTTTGTGCATTGTGCATATATACATTGTGCATATATATATATATATATATATATATATATATATTACCATGTCATTTGTAATAGGAAACTTACTGAGAGGAGAAGGTTGTGTGATGAAAAAAACCAATAAATATTCAGTGGCTCAAAAAATAGAAATATTTTATTCCTTGTTCACATGTGTATCAAGGTAAACTATTTTGGTTAGTAAGACAGTTCTACTCCTTTGCGATTGTCAGAACAACTATTTCCTTCCAAGATGTCGCTCTACTGTTCCCTAGACATTGTCATACTCTTCACGGCTATCTAGGACCTCCACCACATCCACACTGAGGCCAGTGTGGAAAAGTAATAAGGAATGTCACACACATGCAGAAATCTTGATGCATAGACTCAGCAACGATGCATCACATTTCATTCTATTTCATCAGTGAGAACACTGCCCCAATTCTGTATGTACCTGCCAGAAGCCTTGAACATTATAATCATATGCCCAAGGAAGAGAATAGAAATGGATTTGGGTGAGCTACTGCAAGTCTCTGCCTTAAGAAAATACTGGAAACATTAAAAATATGCAAGTAGTAATTATTCTGATAGTTCCACTCAATCTTGAAAGGACTTAATGGACATTAAATCCTGGCCTTAGGCAAACACTGGAAAATAAAGTATGCAAAAATAGATATTAAAATTAGAGGACAATAATATAGTGAGAAACAGAAAAGTTTGTGGTCATATCATTAGAAAGGGAGAAATAGTGTCTCAATGTGGAACAACCTGGCAAATATCACCTTAGCCTGGTGACAAAAGTCAGTCATTAGGAAGAGGACACTGTAAGGTCAGGTGCCTGATATAATGTACTGTGGATTCCTGATTGGTGACAAATAAGGAGAAGACATTAGATAAGCCCCAATAAATGGAAATTCCACAAAATTACCAGCCAGTATTCTTCAAAAGTTCAAGGTTCTAAGAGATGGAAAAAATGGAGTACCTGTTACAAAGAGATAACTAGAAGACAGAGCAACTAGATGCAATAGAATACCCAGGAATGGATCCTGCAATGTTGAAGGATAATAATGGCGCATCTTCTCACAAATTCCAATGATGCTGTAGGTGAGTTGATGGGTTTACGTCAGTGTTCATTTGCTGGTTGCGGTCAGAATCAATGGTTATGTAAATGTTAATTAGGGAAGCTGGGTGAAAGGCAGACGACCATTCTACTTGATCTTTTGCCAGTTTTCTGTAAGTTATTTTAAAACAAAATGATAAGAAAAAATAATAAACAAATTGGCCAGGCAGTGGTGGCTCATGTATGTAATCCTAGCTAATCCAGGGACTGAGATCTGAGGATCATGATTTCAAACCAGCCCATGCAGGAAATTCTGTGAAACCCTTATCTCCAGTTAACCAATAAAGATCCAGAAGTGGAGCTTCTCAAGTGGTAGAGTACCAGCCTTGATCAAGAAAACTAAAGGACAGTGTCCACCTAATCCCTGAGTTCAAGCCCCAATATGGACATTTTTTAAAAAAGGAAAAGAAGAAAAGAAGAGGAAGGAAGGGAGGGAGTCAGGAAGGGAAGGAAGAAAAGAAATGGGTTGGGGCTGGAAAAGTGGCTCAGTGGTAGAGTGCTTGTCTCACATGCATGAAGCTCTGGGTTCAATTCCTCAGCACCACAGAAGCAGAAAAAAAGGCCGGAAGTGGCGCTGTGGCTCAAGTGGTAGAGTGCTAGCCTTGAGCTGAAGAGCCAGGCCCAGATTTCATGCCCCACAGCTGAAAAAAAAAAAAAAAAAAAAAAAAAAGAAAAGGGTTGTGTAATTATTACTCAGTTGTTCTTTCATAGACAAGTAAATGTTCCATTAAAATGGAAAGGTTTAAAATCATTCCTCAGCACCTAAGAGCTGATTTAAAATCAGTAATATTTTCCTCACTTGCTATAATCAACCTCTACAGCTTTGCTTAATTACGGACGAGCAGTCTTTGTTGATCTTTTGGAAAAGGAAACTTTCCTCATCTTGGTCTTGCTGAAGATAGTGTTAAAAATCAGGAAGTGCACCAGGGAAGGCTTTAGCCAGTGCTGGGATTCTAGCGGCTACTCTGATTCTTCAGGCAGCCATTAAGGCTACAAGGTGTTTTATAGGAAACCATTTGCTAAGTCCCTGTAAGCCTAGCATGCAACTGTATTGGTGTTCTGCAGGGGCTTGAAAATAAAAAGCCAGTGCTGGTACACATTGTGTGAGATACACGAAGTATTCAGTACATAAACTTACTCCATCAATCACTTGTTTCAAGACAAGTTGGTCTTGAGTAGCTGAACCAGACTGTGGGAAGGCCTCCAGCTGTGGTCCTAAAAGCTTATGTTTAAGTTCTAACCCTACCCCATTGTTTTAAGATCGAAATTAAATAATGTGGAACCAGTTCTACACTCCACTTAGGAGGTTGAGATCTAAGAATCATGGCTGAAGCCAGCACAAGCAGAAAATACTGAAAGACTCTATCTCTAATCAAGCAGCAAAAAGCCTTAGTTGAGACATGGTTCAAGTGGCAGACCATTAGCTGTGAGGGAAAAAAGCCATCCCATTTTCTTCATCTATAAAATGGGATATTTGCTATACTCAGAAGGTTGTTTCATAGAAAATATATTAAAATTTAAATATATTGGGGGCTGGGAAGTTGGCTCAGTGGTAGAGTGCTTGCCTTGCATGCCTGAGGCCCTGGGTTCGATTCCTCAGCACCACATAAGCAAAATGAAAAAAGCCAGAAGTGGTGCTGTGGCTCAAGTGGTAGAGCTCTAGCCTTGAGCTGAAGAGCTGAGGGACAGCACCCAGGCCCAGAGTTCAGGCCCCATGATGGGATCCCCCCCAAAAAATTAAATATATTAAAGTTTAATAAAAATATATTAAAATTTAAATTGAGGTTTTAAAAAAAATTAGAAAGGTGATATACAGAGGGGTTACAGTTATATAAGTCCAGTACAAAGTGAAATATTGTCTTTACCATTAAACAATATTTAGCCATTGCCACCACTTTGGGCTTAAATAATATGGGTAAAAACTGGTTTTAGGATGTTATGTTTTTAAGTCACAGACTGGATTTGGTGGTTCATGCCTATAATCCTAGCTACTAAGGAGGCAGAGATCTGAGAATTGTGGTTCAAAGCTAGTTCAAGCAGGAAAGTCCATGAAACTCTTATCTCCAATAAACCAGCAAAAAGCCAGAAGTAGAGCTATGACTCAAGAAGTCAAACACCAATCTTGAGTAGAAAAAGTTGAGATAGGCCCTAAGTTCAAGTCCCAGGACCAGCACACGCACACACACACACACACACACACACACACACACAAACACACACCAAACAAAAGTGGTCTTATGGTCTTATGTATTATAGGAATTCTGTAATGACAGAATTATATATTATGATAGATAATGTCATTCTATGTGCCAGAAACTGTGCTTGTTGAACATAGCCTCAGGGATAAACAGGGAACCCTGGGAGCAGAAGGCTATACAATTGGCTCACATAAGTAGAGCCCTTCACAGACAGGTAGGGACAGGTAAGGACTCTGAGAGAAGTTAAGCATCCAGGAAAACCATACCTTTCCAGTATATTGAAATAGACCTTGGACTTCCCAGGAGAACAAAGGCACAGATGGCTTATACAACATATAAAATGTGAGGGCTGTTCTTGCCGTGTCTGTATGATGGGATGGAGGAGAAGATGACTAGAGATAATAATAGACAAGTGGATGACTCTGCCCATCAAGAAAGAGTCTTATGTCCCATAGCCAGGAGACTGGATCTCACCAAGGATGAGAGAGGCATCTAAACAGTACAAGTCTGTGTCAAGGCTGGAAAGAATGCCTTTGACTACTCCAGCCCCCATTTGACAACTCCCTTCTCTGATAACTTAGAGTAGGCGGTGATCAAAACACTATTCCTCACTCTATAATATAAATGTAGAGTCTTGTGTAGCCCTCAGACGGTTTTAAGCATTACTATTTGTCTCTACAATTGAATCTTAGCCTTCCTAACAGTGGCCTAGTCAAAGACTTACGTGTCCCCTAGTGTGCTGAATTGTCAGTGTTGGAAAAGAATTTGGCAGCCACTGAGTTCATCATCCCCAATACAGATGGAACCAGAGCTAAAGAGTTCTAGGGACCTGCTCATGACCACATATCTTCATGCAATCCATCTGATTCAATAAATGTCATTTTACCAGTATATTCCTGAACAACTGGTTTCTGCAGCTAGATAACAGAGGGCCAGATCGATGTAAGAAGAGTATCTCTGACTTTGAAGCAACCATCCAAACTGAACTGAATCAGGATCTGGAAATTCATGGTCCTTGCAAAAGAAGTTAGATTGTTAATGGATAAAAATCTTGGTGAGAGCTGGGTGCTGGTGATTTCCTGAGATCTGAGATTCATGGTTCAAAGTCAGCCAATGCAGATAAACCTGCAAGACTCTTTCTGTAGTTAATTAGCAAAAAGCTGGAAGTGGGGGTGTGGCCTAAGTTGTAGAGTGCCAGCCTTGAACAGAAAAAGCCAAAAAAGCACACAAGGTCTTGAGTTTAAAAAAATCTTGATGAGAAAATTCTATCACATCATAAGCACTGTATTTCTCTAGTCCTGAAGACATATTTCTGTCCCTTGAGTCTTGGTTAAAATGTCAAAGGTTAATGTGTGCACGCTCTGGCAGACAACAGCCCAAAACAAACATGGATAGATAGATGCAGGTACTCTATGTCTGGTGGAGGGGATAAGGGAGAGGTCTGGCATTGCTTGAGGGCCAATACAATGCAGCAGGATGAACAACTCATTTCCTTGATTCTTAAACACCATCAATAGACTTAACAATATTTGCTCAGGACAGAAGAAAACAAGGAGCATTTCAATGGAAGACACAAATCTGTTTTAGAAAGGTTAAACTGTGCAAAAAGGAAAACAAGCATTCATTTTAGAAATTTAAGATGAAGAGCACATACGATGATCAAAGATGAGAGTTTGGCTTGTCAAAGGTTTTCTGAGCACCTCATTCGAATGCAGACGTGAAAGCCAGTACATTCTCAATGCCATCATACACAGAGGAGGCATCATCACCAACTAGTTCAACGTCAGCAGGCAGGATGCTAAGCACTGTGCCAAAGTGGAATCTGTGCCTCCTGATTTACTGCTTGTATGGGCCAAGGTTGGTTCTTGCCACCCTTTCCTCAGCCTGTCCCTCACTAGAATGACCAAGCACGCACTGGTTGATTATGTTTATTGCTGCTACAGAACACTCTGTGGACAGTCATCTTCAGGCCAGATTCTCTGTGTTCCTTTGCTCTTGTGATGCCTGATTTCAGCATTCCTTAATCAATTGGCATAGAAGTGTTGCTCAACATGGCAGCCACATGGATTATGGCTAAATTTCCAGCTGGTACCAGGAAAATAAAACCCAGAAAGCTGAAGGATGTTACCAAAAGGAGGTCAAGAGTGGAGTAGCTTCTCGTTGAAGTTTATTTGGCTTACTGGGATTTGAAGTCAGAAAGATCTCCATGCTGCTCTCCAGTCTTCAACTGACTAGTCATTTCACTATGAGTAAATGACCATGTTTCTGCTTTCTCAGCTCTACCTCACCTAAGGTAAGATAATATCCTGCAAACATCCTTCTTGGTCTCTCTAAGCTCCCTGCCTCCTACCACCTTGCATTGCTCTAGATCATCTACTGCCCCCAGTCTTTGAGCTACTCCATATCTCTCTCCCTATCTCTCTCCCTCTTTCTCTCCCTTTCTCTCTCTCAATCTCTCCATCTCAACTTCCAACATCTCCTCCCTCCACTTCGACTTCCCTTCACTCCAATAATTTATTTCTGTTTCCACTGAGAAAATAGGAACAATCAAAAGAATCTGCTCCACATCCAACTCACAAACAAAACTGTGCCTACCCACTAGTACCCTATTCCTTTCATCCATTCATTCACGAGCCCCTGTCAGACAGGCTTCACGCTGTTTCATTGAATGTACTCTCTTGAAAGTCTCCCAAAGAGTTTCCCTTTGCCAAATGCAATAGCCAGTGTTTAAGCCTTTCATAGTTGATATTATTAGTATTAATTTGGTGCTATTGACTTTTCTTTCTACTTGGAGCCCTTTTGTTCCTTTAGTTCCAAAATACTGCTTTCTTGAGGTTTTCCCCTTCTTCAGTAGCTTCTCTTTCTCAAGTTCCTTTGCTTTCCTTTATGAACCTTCTTATGCTCTAATAATGGAGCATCTCCAGGCTCCATCTTCAGATCAATCTGCTCCAGGATCTACTCTCACTGCATCATCTATCTCAGGACATTATCTATCCTAGTGCAATAAGTACCATCTATCTGCTAAAGATTCTCAACTTACTACTCCAGTTAGACCTTTCTCCTGAGTCCCACAGTCATCCCTCTCACTGCTGGCCTGGAAGCTCCTCTTGAATTCCAAATAAACATCTTAAATCATCTTATCCCCCACAACAATTTGTTTCTTCTCTTATATTATTCCTTCCAGAAAAATGGCATTTCTGACGATCCAGTTATTCTAATTACAAACACAATGGAACACGGTCTACATCTAATCTCACAACAAATCCTTCCAAATGTACTCCAGATTCCACCATGACTCCCTATGGTCAAACCAGAGCTAACCCCTCATCAGCACTGTTCATTCTCAGCTGGTCTCCTTCCTTCCATCTTGACCTTCTCCCATGTATTTTGTTTGTATGTTGTTTGCTTGTTTGCTTCAAAGGCAGCCCCCATCACTCTTCCTTGCTCAAAATTCATTATCCTTAGCATAAATTTCAAAGCTCTTGTACAACCCACAAGGCCTGCATGGGGCTGATCTTGGGTCCACACCCTTCCCCTCTGTGGTTATTCTCCAAACACATCAACCTCCTGGTGTTTCTCAGGCACACAAAAACACTGGTTTCTTGTTAGTGCCTTTGCTCTTGGTTTTCCCCATTACCCACAATGTTCTTCTCCAGTGTAGCTCTCATACTTCCTTCACACTTACGTTCCCTTGTCAGGAAAGCCTTTCTTGACTCAGCTTTTACTTTCCTTTATAATACTTATACCTACTGAGAAATATATTATCTAGTCCCTTTATTTTTTTTCTAGTACAAGGACTTGAATTCAAGGCCTCCTCATTTGTCTAGCTTTCTTGCTAATAGATGCTACCCTACTACTTGAGCCATGCCTCCAACCTGGCTTTTTTGCTAATTAATTGAAGATAAAATCTCTCAGATTTTTCTGCCAAATCTGGCCTTGAACCATGACCCTAGGATTTCAGGCATGGCCTTCCATACTTGTACCTAATGGACTTTAAACCTTAAAGAAAAAGACTATATATTGTCTCCACTGTATCGCCAAAATTGAGAACTATGCTTTCTTTCATTGTAGTACCACAATAGATAGGTTTTGAATGCATTATCTAGTGAATAAACGAATACACGATCCCCTTCTTAGAAGTTTGCTAAGATATTATCTTAGCACATAATGAGGTACTCAGGGGTATCTGTGAGTTTTACCATTATGGTGAATAATGGAACCAGATTGTGATTGTGGTCTATAGAAGCTGATTCCTTTGTGACATCTGCATTTATCAGAATTTCCTTCTATTTCTGTATTTCATATGTTCCTTCTGGCATCTTGTCAATGAAGGAAATTGGAGATAACATATTCCTTTTGAGCTCTCATGTTGGCCTTTATTTGACTGGTGGACATGTCTTCTAATTTTTCCACTTGAGGAAGAAATGATACATTGGTTTCCAATTTTATGGCTAACAAAGTCCTTGGCTCTGGCATCCAGCAAGGCCTAGAAGCCTGATACTGTTTTCAGCTATGTCTTCCAGGGAGAAGAAATTAGGTACCATAGTTAAAGACCACATATCAACTTCAGGAAAACAAAGTTCCCCCACCTAAGAAGTAGATTTCTTTCTCTTATCACACCCTTTTTCACCCTTGTCGACTAGCAGGGAGAATTTCATACCAGGGACTGTCTTCTCTCCTTCCCTCATCCATTCCATAGAGACACTGGCAAAGAAGATCAAACTTTGAGCCTCCGTTTTGATTCACATAATTCAGAGGCCTTAAACAAGTTATTTACACACCCCCTTGCCTTCTACTCTCTGGGGATACAAGAACATCTTACTGGGAGGATTGCGAGAATTAGAATGGGTGAAGTACTTGGCCCAGACTCACACTTCCCTGCTCCCCACTACTCCACACACACATGCACATGCGATCACCCTCTGTCCATGTATAACACGTCACGTTCTCAGAATGCTTTTCACCATATGCTACCTCCATGACCCTGTCAGCAGTGCCCTGGTGCGGAGTTCTTATTCTGATTCAAGGTATGGGTAGCCAGCTCATTGACTTATGTGAACTCAGTGAGGAGCAAAGAGAAAATGCTTATAACTTTTCCATGTGATGGTATTGGCTTTGATAAGCTTCCCTTTCCTCAGTTGCACATCCATGAGAAAATGTTGGCAGATTCTTGAACATTATAGCTACTTAAGTGTATTGAAATATACCTAAAGGAAAACTCTAGTTTGGTCTCCTACTTATGCCTCCTGGCCAGCACCATGCAGTTTGTAGCCTGAAAAATATCAAGTAATTAAGGTCTATTTTACTCCTTTGCTGCTTTCAGGTCCTAATCTTGGTCTGGCTCCATCTCAATGAATTGTTGTTCCATAGCCTCTTCTCCCCTGGTCTTTTCAGAGCTGTAGTGTTCTCTTTAAAATAAAAAGCATACTCCCAAGGACTCATGACTCCTCCTCTAGATCAGTCAGGACAAATGAGTTGATGCCACATAAACTTAAATCAACCCAGGATCCTTCCCCCGCCCCAAACACACCTGCTTTCTTCTTTCACGGCCCTACTTCCTATAGTAGGTTTGAACTATATGGCAGAGGAAAAAAACAAAAAGTCTTATCTGGGCCACTGTGGATGAGGGTTCCATGTAGATTATTGCTGCTGCTTTGACTAGCCTTTTCTGACTGACGATGCCCATTGCAGGCTCTTCAGAGGAATTTTCAGGGCCTGACCACTATGTCTCCATAAAGCAGGTGACTGGCTTCACTCAGCCACACTCAATTTTAAATGGGCAAAGGAGTACCATCCCACCATGTGTCAGGATGATAGTAGAGAATCATTGTGTCAGTTACCTATTGCTGTATACATAAAGTACATGTGCAACTCAATGATCTGAAGCATGCATCACCTCTTTGGTTGGCGAGGGTATGGGATGACAATTGGAGTGGGGCTGAGCTGCACAATTCTTGTCTCAGCCAGACTCCCTTAGGCTTGCAAGATGGCAGAGTGCCTTTGCATCTGGAATCTCCTGGGGTGATGAAAACCATGTGTTTCTTATGATCCTTCAGGCTGCCTTAGGATTGACTGTTTATATCACCAATGGGCCAGTTTCCAAATGGAAGACAGGGCCCTACTCTTAAGAACTAGCTTAGAATTGCTGCTGCTACTTTCTGTCAGCCAAATCTCCAAACCAACAAGATTCATGGAGTAGAAAAAAAATGAATTCCACTTAGGATGGGAGTAGCTACAGAATCACATTGCAAAGTGGCAGGCCTACAAGAAAGTAGATGGGATGTAGTCTGTACATTGTGTTCCCAGCACTGGTGACCACCCTTTCCCCCTGGACCTGTGATGTAACGTTGCCAGTTGAGGTGAAGGTAGAGGCTTGGTGAGGACATACCAAAGTCTTACCAGGGGAGCCCTGGCTACAGGGGATGGAGACTTCTATTGAAATAGAACACTGAGTCTCGTCTTCCTAACTTTGGTCACAGATATTGATTCCAGACTTAAGACTGCCATGGAGATTCAGGAAACCACCTTAAAGATTAGGTGACATATTGTGTCTGACTTCTACCTGGGAAGAGGGAAAACAAGTATGAATGGCTGGTGATGTAAAAAGCACAGTGAATAGGAGAGATTACCAAAGGACCATAGTCACTGGCAGGAACGGAGCAAAACTGATACTCATACAGGCTAACTAGAGGGCCCAGAGTCACCAGTCCCTGAAACTCTTGGCAGGAACCTGTTCTCTAAACCTAAGCAAAGGAGAACTTCTTACAGGATTTTAAACAGGAGGCTCCATGCTCTCATCTGTGTACAGCTTCAATGGGAAGATATGTTTAGAAATGAAAATTGGACTGAAATCCAGACCTCAGAAGCTAATGGTTCTTCAAACTCACAGGTCCCAAAGGCAAAGTGGAAAATGGGCTGATTTGCCACAGCTGAAGACAAGGAACAAGGCCACAGGAAGGACAAAGGAAAACAAAGGGGTCATTGAAACACTGTGCCCTACACACACACACACACACACACACACACGCATGCACGCACGCAACACACACACGCATGCACGCACACTTATCCACGTGCTTCAGACCCAAGCCGACTTGGAACTTCTGGTTTATGTTTCATGGATAATTTAGCCTGACTGATGTTGAGTCATGGAGCTATGTTTTGTGCTCTGTTGTGTGTAGACACAAGTGACTGCCAAGTAGTCCTAAAAGAGAAAAGCCAGCATTATAGGTTGAGTCTTTGAACTCAGGAGTTGATCGTCCATCATTTCCAATTATCCAGACTCAAAAATCAAATGGTGTCAGAGATCCAGAGCCATGCATGGGGTAGTTTGACAGAACACTGGGGGACCATAAGGAAGAAGGGGAGGAGGAGCAAAGGCAGGCTCTGCTTTCTGGAGCCTCTTTCTGTTAACTGGCTTGGGGGGGTAAGCAGGGGTGCTACTGAATTCCATCTCAACTAGGCACTAGTTTCACCCACTAGACAGGGACATAGCAAAAAGTCCTGAGGGCTGAGGCTTCCATGCAAGAGCACAGGACACAGAGCCCAACCTCCCTCCCCAACCCCCACCCCAGCATGAATCTACACAATCAATCGTAAGAGAGACTGTTCTGTCATTGCATTGCAGCTCCAGAAACTAAAACGATCACTTTCTTTCAAGACTAAGAGTTTACGGAGCAAAAGTGCTGACAACTTCTTCCCGAGAACCAACAGTGATGTGAAGCTACAAACAGATGTGCTGGCAGAGGTTAGCCCTGGCCCCAGCCCTCTGCCCACTCCTGGAAGCCTGACATCCACGCCCACCAGAGCGGGTCTGCATTCCGGCAGTGGCAAGGCCCATGCTTTCCAGGAACACATCTTCAAGAAGCCTACCTTCTGTGATGTCTGCAACCACATGATAGTGGGTAAGGCCTCCTGCCCCTTCCTGCAGGTCAGAGCCCTGGAAAGCTGAGTGAGAGCTGTGTGCAATGAGTCCAGGTACCCTCGGTGGACTCTGACCCCAGAAAGCCACGTGCAGGAGGGTTTCTGGAGTGCTCTTGGAAACCATGTTTGTAAAAAGGTAAGGGAGGCAGAGCTGGGCAGGGGAGAAGTTAGGTTGCGGTGTCATTAGGACACACTTGATCTCCCATGAGCTCCAAGGTCCTTTAGTCATTCTGCATGTCGTCTTTATGCATCTGTCTCAGCCTGTCATCACAGAGTGTTGACAAAGAAGACTTTGAATGCTTGTTGCTTCCCAAATTGGCCAAGCATCTGCCATCACTGAGAATGGCTGGATATACCAGGGATGGTCATTATGGCCAGGAAGAAAAAACCTTGACTGATCTCCTTGGCCTAGGTAAGGGGAAGGATATTCAACGTAGGGAGCAGTGTTAGCTGCTATTATAAGTCCTGTCTTTGTTTTCTACTCACTACCATTCACATTCTTTCTTCATCTTTAGAACATTTTTAGAAGCAATATTTGTCCCAGCCAGGGAGTTCTCCTATAGGGTTATTTAACAACTACCTTAAAATTCCAGTGCTAACAACTAGCCATCTTTGACTCTGATTTGGGTGTTTTTAAGATGACAGAGGTCTGATCCAGACTTTGCTTGGTTATTGCATCTTCTCTCATCCTTGTCTCTTGTTCTTTCCTGGAGCCATGGCCTAGCCATGTCATATTCTTCTCCTGACAAGTATAGATAGAAGCATAAAAGAATGTCTTAAAGCCTTGGACTGGAAGTGTCACACTGGACTTTTACTGCATTCCATTAGGTTGTCATTGAAGAAAGGAAAAAAATAAGGACAAAAGAGCAATCCTCCATCAGAAAGGTAGAGAGAAATCCTTGACTCATTTTCCCAATTTCTATGCAAACTATGGGAAATTGAAACCCATGACAAAAAGCATTTCAAACAGTTACACACACACACACACACACACACACACAACCTCACAGAGTAGAAGTAAATTTTAGCACCAATTTTATTTAGAAAAGTGGGGCAAAGCAAGGGAAAAACTTAAAAAAGGAGAGAAAGAAAGAAACGAAGGAAGGAAGGAAGGAAGGAAGGAAGAGAGAGAGAGAGAGAAAAGGACAAGAAAAAAAGGAAGAAAGGAAGGAAATGAAGTAAGGAGGTCAGGTCTGGCTGGCGCTATATTGGCCACATGGTGGATGATAGGGTCTGGCATCTTGTCTTCATGCTGTGGAAAGAAAATCCCTGCCCATCACTTGCCTCCCAGGTGATGGGTGTGCCTGGATCCCTGGAAGCAGGGGTGGGCACTTGGCTGATAGGTTACTGAATCTGTCAGTCCAGTGCCTAGGACCGGGAATTTCAGGTGGATCTGCCCCTTCTAAGGATCTGTTTAGTCTGAGACCAGCCTAGCTGCCATGATGCAATGCCACATGTGTCTCCATAATCATCTCCTGTGTCCTGTCTCCTGGCTCGTCTCCAGTCATCATTGCATACCAATTTAGCTCTCCATTGGAGCTAAGTTGGCTTGTTGGTATTTTTTTGTTATTTCTTTCCTCTTTAGTCTGTTTCCTAGCTGTGTATTTGGAGGCTGCAGGTCTTTGTAACAATGGGTATCCTGCAGCCTGCTAACTGTATAATAAAGACACCAATATTCATGTTCCAAAAATGTGGCTTCTGGGATGATTCACCTGAGAACAGAAGGAAGTAAGGAAGAAAAGAGGAGCACCTCCTGCCTGACATACGCAGAAAGTAGAAGCAGAGAGAGATTCAAAATGGCAGTCCCTGTGCCAGGTGTATTTATGCCTTCAGAGCTAGAGGAATTCCAGCCAGAACCATATGACCAATGGTTACATCACCTGACAACCTTAATCGTTTTGTTTAGTTCATAAATTCAGAAAGTGGGTTTAGCATGGCTCCATTACCAAAAATATGTAAATAATGGGTCAAAGATGGTTCTTATTATTACCAAAATACAGAGAAGGGCATTGGGCAGCCTTGTTATTATTCAAAACATAGAGACATTGAGTATAACATTTTGAGCATTCTGTTTACTCAGCATTTAAAGGGGTACTGATGGAGAAATACTTACTGCTTTACTTCTTGCTTTCTTTAACTCCTGAATCTGCTGTTTGTAATGTCTTTAAGTTATTTGTAATTTCCCTGTCATTTTATTATATCTATCCTGCCTCAATTTTGTGAGCAACTTAATGAGCCAGCCCACAGCCAGGGGTGGAGAAGCCTGTCTCACTCTATAAGGATTAGGGGCTGCCAACCACAAAGAAAAGGACAGACAAGAAGGCAAGAAGGAAGAGGAAGACAGAGTCAGTGATCCAACCAGCATTGGGGAGGGGAGGGACATGAGGGGGAGGCAGCAAGGGGGAGGGGAAGGGGAGAAGCAGGAGGTTCTCTGGATAACTGATTCTCAATGGGTGGTACATTCTATTGGATCTTGAAGCTCCTACCATCCCCCACCCATCATTTCCATCTGGAAATGATGCCAGCATGGTGAAGGAGTCCTGGAGAGGGTCTCAGCCTGTTCCATCCTCAGAATACTAAGGCAATCCCATTGTCTCCAGCGTAGTCTTTTTGAATACCCAGCTTCCGAATCTGATACTACGTCACTTCCAATTTCCACACAAATTGCCATCAGGCTTTTTCAAGGCAGTGCTATTCAGAACCCTTAAAATAGGTGATGAGAAATGTCTATTTTAAATCTCATGTGATGATGTGAAAAGACAAAGGAACCTGTGTTTTTAAGAATAAGTAAAGGAAATGAATTCACCTTGTGGAATGTCACAGCCATTACCCTGAATGGGATTTTAGGTGTACCTCAAGCACAACAGTTTTAGAAGACTCTATTCTGATTATAAAAAAAATCCCTGGGCTAGAGAGAATTGCAGTGTGCTTTTTCTCTTAGGATTAAATTCATAGTTTAACCTGCTTTTTTTATCTTAAAAGCAAAATGTAGTCAACAAATTATGCCACTCTTCTCAAGGATTAAACAAGATAAACCAGATAGCTAGCTCCTTGCAGGAAAGGAAAAAGGGGTGATATAAGGCAGGATAATAAAATAAAGAGAGAAAAGACTGGAGGAAGGAGGTAAGAAAGTTAAAGGAAATGATACTGGGGCTGGTAAAAAACTGCCTGAAACAACATGTAGGCTTTCAATATTGGACCACCCTTAAGAGACTCTCTGTCTCTTTCTTTCCCCTTCAAATCTAACCTCCTGTCTCCAAATTAAAGGTCATTCTCATATTCGGGGTCTTAAAGAATGACCACTTCTCTTGTGACCTCCTAATGACATTTTAGAAAAGAGATTAAAGCTATTGTTTTGTTTTCCTTTTTTAACTGAGAGCTAAAGGTTGTATAACGGCTATAAAACATCAAGTCTCATTTGTGCCCTTTCCAGCTGATGGACGCATCTGTAAAAATAATCACTGTCTAAGATTTCTAAGACATAACAACACCTGCAGCTGGTTTTACAATGGTCCACGTGTGTATCTATGTGGCACATAGATTTTAAAGCTGGAAAGATTACACACTGACCAATAAAGATAGAAGAAGACACCTGGTTCCTTCATTGCCCCATCTGTCTCTAGTTCCTTAACTCCACATTACTAACTTTGCCCTTGCCTGAACTTGATGCAAAAAAGTCCTCCCCTACTGGTGTGGATCTCAGCCTTCTTGGGTTAAACAATACTGAGGCATGCCCTCAGCCTGCTCTAAGCCTGCTCTTAGAGGTATAGGCTACCCCTTCCAAGAAATGTAGTCACCCATGCAAACCAAAGATTGAACCCAACCTTTTCTGGAGATGTGAGAAAAGTAGACATTCACATAGGCCTATCATTAAGTCTTTAGTCTACTTATTAGTGAGGCGGTTGTTTCTTTGAGGATTTGTTTTGGGGGGATTTAATTTTTTGAGTTCTAGTACATTTTAGATATGAGATCCTTGTCCTTTATATGGCTAGTGAAGATCTTCTCCCAATCCATGGGCTTCCTATTGATCTTACTAGCTATGTCCTTTGCCATGCAGAAGCTCTGCAATTTCATGCAATCCCATTTGTCCAAACTTTCTTTGATTTGTTGTGTCTCTGGATCTTTATTAAGAAAATTTTAGCCTGTGCCAAGGAACCTTAGAGTTTCTCCTATTCCTTCCTGTAGTGTTTTCAGGGTATCTGCTTTTACCTCAAAGCCTTTGATCCATTTGAAGTTGATTCTGGTGCAGGGTGATATATAAGGATCTAACCTTAGTTTTCTATAAGTGTTTAACCAATTTTGCTAGCACCATTTACTGGAGATGCTGTCTTTCTTCCATCCTATCTTTTGGCTCCCTTATCAAAGATTAGGTGCTATAGATCTGCAGGTTCATTTCTGGGTTTTCGGTTCTATTCCATTGGATGTCAGGTACCAAGGTGTTTGGATTACTATATCTTTGTAATAGAGTTTGAGGTTTGGTATTGATATTCCTTCAGCACTGTTCTTTCTGCTAAGTATTGTTTTGCTATTCAGGGTTTATTATTCCATATGAATTTTTGGATTGCTTCCTCTATTTCATTAAAGAATGATGTTGGGATATTGATGGGTATCCCATTGAATTTGTAGATAGCCTGTGGCAGCATTGCCATTTCACAGTGTTCATCCTCCCAATCTAGGAGGGTGGGAGGTTTTTCATTAGTTCTGCTTTAATTTCCTTTTTCAGGTTTTTAAATTTTTCATCATAGAGGTCCTTCACTTCTTTTGTTAATTCCTAGTTTTGTTTTGTTTTGTTGTTTTGTTTTGCAGGGACTATTACAAAAGGAGTTGCTTTCCTGATTTCAGCCTCACTCTTCTTGTTATTGACATACAGAAAAGCCATTGCTATTTGAAGGTTAACTTTGTATCTTGCTACTTTGCCAAAGTTTCAGATTAGCCTGAGTAGCTTGGGAGTGGAGTCTATTGGGTTCTTTAAATACAGGAAGAAACAAAATAGATGCCTGTGTTTTGAGGGTCTTAACTAGGAGAATGATGAACTGACTCTTATACTTGGTTGCACAAACACATGTTCTCCATCAAGAAGATCTATTCTTTTTATTTTGTCCTGGTTCTGGGTCTTGAACTCAAGACCTGGCAACTGTCCCTGGGCTTTTTTGCTCAAGGCTAACACTCTATCATTTGATCCAGAGCTTCACTTCTGTCTTTGGGTGATTAACTGGAGATAAGTCTCATGGACTTTCCTATCCGCTGGCTTCAAAACATGATCCTCAGATCTCAGCCTCCTAAGTAGCAAGGCTTACTTATAGATGTGAACCACTGACACTCAGCTAAGAAGATCTACTCTTGGAGTCCATAAGCTTTGATAGGGGTTAGTAGAGGGACTCATCTTCACAGGATGTTAGCAAATGCATACCATCGATGGTATTTATCTTTACATGGAATTGTAAGGAGAACATCTAATTTATGTGGCAAACTGCAACTCAAAGGCTTCACCAGACCAACATGCGCTATTAATGCTAATAACTTCATCATCTAAGGAGATTTTTCCCAAGGGACTCCAGATTCTTTGTTTTTTAAGATTATCTTTCACTTAACTATATGTTATTAGTTGGAAGATAGCATATTAAGTGGACTCAGATTTTATAAACATAATTAGCAAAACAGTTGGATTTCATTGTTTCCCTGTACAGTCACTACACAAAGATTCATTGACTTTCATAAGCACCCCACAGGGAAACTCAGGGGAAAATAGTGGTAGTTGTTGTCTGAAGTAGGAATTCCTAGACACAGGGATTCTTGTAAGAGTGGTAAGACCTGTGGGAGAAGTAATAGGATTTTTAAGCAAGGGTGTAGTCTCAGCTGGAGTCCATGGCAGACAGAGCTCACTGGGTAATTCCCACCTCCAGACAATGGATCAGCCTTATATTTTCCTGTCACCCAGTCATTGGCCATGTTTTCCACAAAGAAAACAGTAGTGGTACACATTCTCTACAACTACTGGAAGGAAAAGAACAGGAAGGGGTACAGACGACTCTTTAGCAGCCAACAATATCAACATGAATAATGTGATCTAGCCAAGCTACTCAGAGTATCCACTACATCACTATGCACACTTTAAAACCACAAGATGCATATAAAAATATCCTTCACTAAGAGCAGATTTCAAATGCAGATGGTCCTATAACTGATATACCCAGAGTATCGAATTAATGCCATGCATTATATCAGATGACATGAGGAAATACTACATTCCACTGAGGCTAAGACTTTTCTGCTGTTTTCTTTTTCTTTTCTTTCTTTTTTTTTGGGGGGGGGGCAGTGGGGTCAGTCCTGGGGCTTAAACTCAGGGCTTGGGTGCTGCCCCTGAGTTTATACAGTCAAGGCTAGCACTCTACCACTTTGAGCCACAGTTCCATTTCCAGGTTTCTGGTGGCAAATTGGAGATAAAAGTCTCATGGCCAGGCACCGGTGGCTCATTCCTGTAATCCTAGTTACTCAGGAGGCTGAAGTCTGAGGATCACAGTTCAAAGCCAGCCCAGGCAGGAAAGTCCGTGAGACTATCTACAATAAGCCACTAGAAAACCGGGAGTACCCATGTGGCTCAAGCAGTAGAGCCCTCACCTTAAGCTGAAGAGATGAGGGAGAGCTCCCAAGCCCAGAGTTCAAGCCCCACAACCGACAAAAAAAAAAAAGTCTCGCGGACTTTGCTGCCTGGGCTGGCTTTGAACCATGATCCTCAGATCTCAGCCTCCTGAGTAGCTGGGATTACGGGTATGAGCCAATAACACCCAACTCTCTGCTGCAATTTTGTTTGATCATTGGCTTGTCTCCTAGCCTATTCTGACTGCATCCCCTTGCTCAAGCCATTACCCAAAATTTAAGCAGAAACACACACACACACACACACACACACACACACACACACGTCAACCCAAAAACATGAAGCTAAAAAGAAAAGGCAATATTTGCTCACCAATGAAGTTGTTCTTTGGGTAAGAAAAGCCAAACAGATTGAGGAAATTATTGAAAAGCAAATGTCAAGTCTGCGTTTTCCTAGAATGAAACCGAACTTCTGAGCTGCCAGTACTCATTTAAGTGGATAATGTTTTTTAGGAGTTGTAACAGCTTGTAAACTCTAAAACTTTTAAAAATGTTTCGAACAAAAAGTCCCCTGCAGGCTATAGTATGTTTCCACATTAAAACATAGTACCCAGAATTCAGTGGTTTGTCCTATGAGATTATTCATTATTAGTGTCCAAAACTTAGCTGCTCTTTTCTACTATGGGACAGAGTGCAGTGCTATGCCAAAACCCAGCAGAAGCAAACAGTTCCTTTTTGCTCTTTGATTATTTGGTCCCTTATGAGAATCCTGTTGGTTGTTATAGAATTTTACGAGAAAGTAAATAAAACAGAAATCCAGTCACAGTAAGTGGAAGGTGAGATGACCATGAACAATGTTTGCAGGGTGTGCTAAGGTTTGGTGTAAAAACTCCTTACGGTAATATGACCAATGTCTTCAAATAGCTGAAGAGTTCACATCTGGAAGAGAATTTAAATTCATTTTGAGTCCAAGTGTACAATGGAGGATGACACAGTGATTCTAGATACTTCCAGATTTACTAGAAGTAGAAACTAGCCTATATACTTCTAGATACTACAAGTAATTAGAATAGATGCTTCTAGTATCTAGATAGATATATGTTTATATATTTATATACCTATACACATATATGTGTGTGTGTGTGTGTATGCCTATTTATCGTTATAACATAGATATAGAATAACTGTAATATGCTTCTAGAAGTAGCCTCATAGATTTGGGGAGAGAGCAAAATACATATTTAGAAAATGCTGTGCATTAGGTTCCATTGAAGCATTCATAGCATGCATTAACATTTTGAAATTTTGCCATGCCTAAAGCAACCTAGGTGTTTTCAGTGGAGAAGCATCTTTTAAATAGATTGTAGCTAAGAAATTCTCTCTCCTAACATCTGCATCCCTCTAATTCCACTTGGCTGCTATTGAACACTCTGGTGTGTGTCTCTTCAAGGGACAATTCCAAGGGACATTCCAATGCTTGCAAAAGCAATTTAATTAAAGCAATATTAAGACTTCAATATCATCCCCAATGTTCTCATAGAGTTTATCAAATATAAATGAATGCATGGCTTGTACCCCGTACCTTTCAGCTAAAATGGCACAAAATACTTGCATTTGCTATTATTTTGCTGAGATTTTTATGCCTGCTGCCAAGTACTGTGTATTTTAAGAAATCTCTTGTTGAAAATCACTTAAATCAAAAAGAGTAAACCACATTCCTTCCAGCAAAGTCTGAGCAGAATCGATGGGTAGACTCCAGGGAAGGCATCTGAGAGGCTCACACAGGAATAGAAGCAGCTCTGGCTAGGGAGTAATGAGAGCCTGTGCGCTGAGATTCTGTGAGGCATGCATATAATCATTTTTTAATTTTTATTTATTTTTATTAGTGTATATTAACTGTACAAATGAGTTTCAAATTACGATATTTCCATATATGCATATAATGAACTTTGATTAAAATATCCTATTCCTCTTCTTATTCCCTCTTTAATTTTTTTTCATTTTTCTATTTCCATGCATGCATATAAAGTAATCATAATCTCTCCTCACCCTCTCCCTTTGCCCTTCTCTTCCCTCTGTTTCCCACTCCCAAAAGGTTTCCATTTTACACATATATCACATGTATCATTGTGTATCACATGTATCATTTATACATGTATCATTTGTCTTTCTCAGTTTGGCATATTTCACTGAACAAGATGATCTCCACCTTCATCCATTTTCCTGCAAATAACAATTTCATTCTTCTGTATGGCTGAATAATACTTCACTGTTTAAGCATGTCATATTCTCTTTTCCATTATTTAGTTGACAAGCGTCTAAGCTGATTCCACAGTGTGCCTATTATGAATAGTTCTTTGATAAACATGGCTATGCAGATATCTCATTTGTATGATGACTTTAATTTTCTTTTTTTCTTTTTTGAGGAATCTCCATAGTGATTTCCATAGTGCACTAATTTACTTCCCCACCAACACTTTATAAAGGTTCTGTGTTTTTTTTTCCCTCATGCTTGTCAATGTTTGTTATTTTTCTTGATGGTGGCCATTGATTGAGATTTGATAGAATCTCAAAGTGCTTTTGATTATTTTGAAAATGTGAAACCCTTTACCTACTGCCAAAAGAAAAGACAGGAGAAGAGGTGGGGAGGACTGCCTGTTACTATATCCCATCCACTTCCACCCCCCCCCCCATCTCCCACAGAGAACCTATTCTATCTGGGAAGTACTGCAGCATTCTTCTCTTCCTTCCAGAACACTTGCAATGCCCATCTTCTCTCTAGGTCTCTTTATCCCTCAATCCTACACCTGCCAAGACCTAATTCCAATGTATTCTTCCATTTCATGGTGATTATTTATTGATTCCTAGGATAACTCCTTTACAGACATGATCAGCTCCTATTTGTGTGTCTATTCTCACAGCAGCTGCATGGCACACAGCTTGGTGTGGAATGAGTAATTAAAAAATAATCATGAACAAATGGGAAAAGAAAACAATGGTTGACTTCAAAGACCAATAACAGAAATAAAAACAACTTTTAGAAAATAGAAGAATATGAAAAAAATCCGTAATTGCTCTATCTATCACCCCTAAGTATGTCAAGAACCCAACCAGCACAAAAGGAAGCTTGATATAAAGAGCTAATCTCCTCATCTGCAATATTTCTCTTTAATCTTCTTGCATGGCATTGCTTAATACAAATATACACAGTGCAAAAGGTCATAACAGGGCACCTTCACTATCAATTATATCTATGCCTCAGTAAATAGCATCCTGGCCTATTTAAAGCTTTATTCATGAATTCTACAGTTATCATTACTGCTTAATATGTGCTTGTTGTTTCTGTCTACATCTAATATGTGTCACATGTTATTTTAAGGGTATTTTCTTTCTTTTTAATAGCTTCCTGTGTCTTGGAAGATTGATACATAGTGTTATATTCATAACTACATATTAGGTTTATAAATATGATATTCTATTGCTCAACAAATATATATATACAAAAACTTGATGAAAATGATAAGTGTGGTGGTTCATCTCTGTAATCATAGCTACAGAAATTAGATATGCAGAAATTAGATTTAAAATACAATTCAAGGTTATATTCAGAAGGATGGGGGAAGGCACAGGGACAAAGAGCGAAACAGTGCAGTAGTGAAGCTCACTGGATATGGATGAAAATGGACTATGCAGCTCCTGGGTAGAGATGGGAGGAGGGACTGGGAGAGAGTGAGGAACAGAAGACACTGTATGAAAGGAAATGTATTCATTACCTGACTCATGTAATTATAATACCTCTGTGCATCACTTCTATAAAGTAATAAAGTAAATTAATAATTAACAAGTTAACAAGATCCTATTTAATTTATAAATTGAGCAAGACTAAATGCACCTGTCATCTCAGCTTTATAGCCAACTTAAGTAGAACTATTTCAAGCCAAGCCAGTTGAGGGAAAAAAATGATACCCTACCTGAAAACTAACTAAAGCCAAAAGGATTATAAGCATGGTTCAGATGGTAGAGCACCTGGGTTCAAATGCCAAAATATTTTAATACAGTATTATTCCAGATAAATTTAGTGACCTTTTAATCCCAGCCTTCATCTAATAACAGTTTTCTCCCTCCTATTTTCAGAATAAGATTCATACTTCTTCATTCTGCATTTTATTGTTACTGCATGTTTTGCAATCCATGCCTTTGAGAACAAATTTTAAGGTCTCCATGTATTTTATAACAAAGACCTGCACAACCACCTCGACATTTCTAGGTTTAATTTTAACCCTTCACAATTTGCCACCGGTTGTATTGCTGAATAATTTTCCCATTTCTAAGCACTTATTTGCTTTTGTTTCTTCATGGAGAAAGCATTAAGTCCCAAATACACAAGTGAGTAAGCACCACAGATGATTCAACACAGCTAATGAAGATAGGGTTTATTTGGTGTGTAAGTCCTGTACAGGATTCCTGCAGATTTTTACATTCCCCCAACTCTGTTCTTTTTTTTTTAATTTTATTTTATTTGTGAACATGCTGTACAGAGGGGTTACAATTACATGGGCAGGATAATGCGTACATTTCTTACCAAGCATTGCAGCCTCCTCCTTTGTTTACCCTTCACATCCCTTCCCAG
>NW_012267315.1:1595571-1600456 GCF_000151885.1 Dipodomys ordii
ATGTCTGCATCTTGTCTTGTTGCTGTAGCTAGACATTCTAATACTAGATTAAAGAGAAGTGGAGAGAGTGGACATCCTTGTCTTTTTCCTGAGTTAAGAGGAAATGGCTTTAGTTTTTCACCATTGAGTATAATGCTGGCTGTAGGTTTGTCATATACAGCCTTTATTGTATTGAGGAATGCCAAACTCTGTTCTTTATGCTATTTTTTTTATTCTGCTATCACTGAAGCTAGTTGCACATTCTCTCCTTTTACATTAGTCTATAAAATTCAACATTTTGGAAAGTGCTGCTTTGTGTTAGTAATTAAATCTTCCACTGTGTCAGTTCCACCCTGGTCTCCTTCTAACAAAGCTTTTGATTGGGAAATTTTAGGTTTTGCTCCCCCGTCTTCTCCAAACACTCTTCCAGATTTAAAAAATTATTTATTGTAAAGATGATATTCAGAGGGGTTACAGTTACATAAATAAGGTAATGAGTATATTTCTTGTCAAACAGTGTTAACCCCTCTCTTGTATTTCTCCCACTTTCACTCTCCCCAACTCCTCCTCCCCACTAAGTTATAAAGTTCATCTCCAATAGTGCCTTGTGAGTAAATTGTTTTTGCTTTGGTTCATTTTGTTATGACCTTTTCCTTCCCCAAACAAACATATATACAAGACACAAGGTATCAGTGGCAACAGGAGATAAACCAAAGGTGAAAAAAATGAAAGAAAAAAGAAGTAACTTCACACAGTACATTAAAAAAACATTATTGTTTCCATATCTGGAGTTTATTTAGATTAGCATCATTTTATATGGTCATATGTACATAGTATTGCGCTATTGTGATCCTCCGTTAGGACTATCCTAGACATATACTAATGGTTACAAATGAGGGAAACAATGGAGCCTATGTTTCTTTGGGTGTGGCTTACTTCACTTAATATGAATTTTTCCAGGTCTTTCCATTTCCTTATGAATGGGGCAATGTCATTCTTTCTGATGAAAGCATAGAATTCCATTGTGTATACACACACACACACACACACACACACACACACACACACACACACACACATATATACATATGCCACATTTTCTTTATCCATTCATCCACTAAGTGACATCTGGGTTAATTCCATATCTTGGCTATAATGAACAGTGCTGTGATGAACATGGTTGTGCTGGTAGCTTTAGTGAGGCCTTGTTTGTGATCATTTGGGTAAATGCCCAGGAATGACATTGCTGGATCATAGGGGAATTCTATGTTTAATCTTTTGAGGAACCTCCATACTGCTTTCTTGAGTGGTTGAACAAGTTTACATTCCCACCAACAGTGTAGTAGCATTCCCTTTTGTCAACATCCCTGCCAGCATCTGTTATTATTTGTTTTCTTGATACTGGCCATTCTAACTGGGGTGAGATGAAATCTCAATGTAATTTTGATTTGCATTTCCTTCATGGACAGAGGTGTTGAACATTGCTTCATTTGTCTATTGGCTAGTCTTCTTCCTTCTCTAGAGAGGTCTCTTTTTAATTCTTTAGCTCATTTATTAGTGGGATGGTTGTTTGTGGATCTGTTACTTAATGGTGAAAAGTTAAAAACTATTTCCTCTACAACTAGAAATGAGACAAGGATGTCTGCTCTCACAACTCCTCTTCAAAATAGTACTGGAATTTGTAGACAGAGCAATAAGACAAGAGACAAACATAAAAAGGATCCAACTAGGGAAAAAAGAAGTAAAATTTTCCCTCTTTGCAGATGACATGAGCCTGTATTTAAAGAACCCCATAGACTCCTCTCCCAAGTTGCTTGAGCTGTTCTAAAACTTTAACAAAGTAGCAGGGTATAAAATTAAACCACAAAAACCAGTAGCTTTTATGTATGCCAACAACAAGAAGAGGTAAAAGCAACTCCATTTGCAATAGCGTCAAAAATACCTAGGAATTAACTTAACCAGAGAGGTAAAGGACCTCTATGATGAAAACTTGTAAAATCTGAAAAAGAAAATTAAAATAGATTTAAAGAAGTAGAAAACCTCCCGTATTCCTGGATTGGGAGGAATAAAATCATGAAAATAAAAATGCTGCCAAAAACTATCTACAAATTCAATATCCCAACAACATTCCTTAATGAAATAGAAAACATAATCCAAAAAAACTCCTATGGAATAATAGAAGATCCCAACTAGCCAAAATCAATCCTTAGCAGGAGAAACAGTGCTGGAGGAATATCAATATCAAACTTCAAACTCTATTATAAAACTCTATTAGAAAAACAGCTTGGTACTGGCACCTGAACAGGCCTGAGGACCAATGGAATAGAATTGAAGACCCAGAAATGAACCCACAGACCTATGGCCACCTAATCTTTGATAAGGGAGCCAAAATCATCTTCAACAAATGGTGTTTGCAGAATTGGCTATACAGGTGTACAAAACTGAAGTTAGACCCTTATATATCACCCTGCACCAGAATCAACTCGAAATGGATCAGAGACCTCAAGGTAAGAGTACATACCCTGAAAATAGTACAGGAAAGGATAAGGGATACAGTAGCACAGGTCAAAACTTCCTGAAAAAAGATCCAGAAACAACAAATCAAAGAAAGGCTGGATAAATGAGATCACATTAAACTGCAGAGCTTCTGCATGGCAAAGGACATAGCTAGAAAGACAAATAGAAAGCCCACAGATGGGGAGATTTTCACTATACAGCAGACAAGGGCCTCATATCAAAAATATACCTAAAGCTCTTTCAGATTATTTTTTTGCTTTTGATTCCTTGATTGTGATACCTGGTTCTCTTGGAGAAGCATATGTTGTCTATAATTGTTTTCTGTTTAATGTTCAATTGCCCTTCAAAGTGCATTGGGGAAAGCAATGAGGAGGTAAGTTATGGAATTCAATCATGTGGAATCAGCAAATGATTAGTGTGACAGCCTTGCCCACAGAGGACAAAAGCAGCAGGCCTTGTGCCCTGCCATATCCCTGGCACTAAGCTCATCACCTATCCCATAGTAATGGTTCTGTACTGTATTGGTTAAGCGATAGAATGAATAAATAAATGAACATTCAGTCAGTGAGAAATATTACTATTAAAATTGTGGCTGAGATTGTTTTGAGTAGGCAAAAGTATTTGGAATTAAGAGGTAGAGTTACAGATAACCTAAATAACTATTTTACGTCATTTACTGAACCCTAACAAAGGGAGGGAGCAAAGATTAGAAGCTGTTTAGAGGTGAGGAGAAACCCATCAACTTAAAGTGCAGGCCCCAGGGCTTCCCTTCATTACAGAAGAACAGGTGAGTTCAATAGGCCTATGACTCTCCCATTGGCCTTCCAAGGCCATCTTCTACCCAACCAGGTAATCAGACTTGGAGGTCTTAAAGCCTCATACTGAGGTAACTGAACTTCATTTTTGGTACTAATTTGGGCAAGTTGGAAAACCAAAGAACCATTAAAGTCAACTTGACCTCAGTGACATTGGCTGTATTTATATTTTCCCAAGTCTGTTTTTCTTAGTATACTCCCATGCTTATGATAAGAAGATATGAAAACTGTTCTCAACCCTATCCTTGAACATCTTATAACTATGAGAAATGAATTTGGAGCATGTTGTCAGAGGAAAGTCTCTATCATACAGCAATTTTGGGGAAAAGAAAAATTTCTCAAGTGGCCAGATACCACTATAATCTTATCACTGTAAAAAAAAAAACCTGGAACTTCCTTTCTGTAAATGCTTTACTTTACAAGTAATTGCCTCTGGTTTAAATAATCAAATGTTTTCATTTGTCAAATGACATTTGAAATGGCTAAAAGAAGTGTAGGTCAGATATGGGGGGAATGCATGTAAAAGATGGTCTCAAACTGCAGATCACATCGTTTGCAACTGTCTTACTGGTTTAAGTCATAACATGAAAATGATCTTTCAGGATAATGTTTTTCTTCCTCCCCCCAAAAGAGATTTGTATTTTAGGAGACTTTTTTTTAATTTTTATTTTATTGAAAAGATGCTGTACAAAGGGGTTACCACTACATGTTAGGTAATGAGTACATTTCTTGAGCATTGTTACCCAATCCTTATTAGGAGATTTTTAAGAGCAGTCATTAGCATAAATGACTGGCACATAGGAAGTTCTTTTCCTTTTTGTTCTTTTTTTATTAATAAGTTTTTTATTGTGAAAATACCAGACAGAGGGGTACAATTACATGAGCAAGGTAATGAGCACATTTCTTACCAAGCATTGTTGCCTCCTCCTTTGTTTTTCCCTTACTATCCCAGCCCTCCCATCTCCACGTCTACACTCCCCTCCTCCTCCCACCAAAGTAGTAAAGTTCGTTTTTCAACAGAGCATCTTGTCCATCTCATTGTAGCAATGGGTCCACCTGTATCCCTATTTAAGCAATTTGTTTTTTTTCCTTTTGCTCCCCAAATTATATCAACATCAAATACAGTGAAAACAGGGGTTATACTGTGGGGGAGGGACATACAAAGCAACAAAAACATCACCATATAAATATGTTAGAAACAATAGCAAGAAAGAAAACCCTCTTGAGTTCTTATCTTGGGGTTCATTTTGCCTAACATCAAGTTATCTGACCTTTTCTGCTTGTCTCAGGCATATACTAATTCTGGCAAATAAGAGAAACCGTGGGATCTATGTTTCTTTGGGCCTGGCTTACTTCACTTAATATAATATTTTCCAAGTCATTCTATGGGGCAATGTCATTCTTTCTGATAAGGCATAGAATTCCATTGTGTATATATACCACATTTTCTTGATCCATTCATCTACTGAGGGGCATCTGGGGTGGTTCCATATCTTAGCTATGGTAAATAATGCTGCAATAAACATAGTTGTGCTGGTAGCTTTAGTGTGGTCTTGTTTGTAAACATTTGGGTA